>NW_013669047.1:25040-29718 GCF_000517525.1 Limulus polyphemus
TGTATTATTTAGTATATCGCATATCATTATTTTTTATTATTACACGTTTATTCTAAATATTACAATTATACATCTATCATAAGACATTAGTATTAGGCCTATTTACATTTTTAAACATTCTTAATCAAGTCTGTTAGGGATTTTCAAGAATTAGAATATAGTATAATAATAATATTTCAATCACACTATATTTGTCATATTCGTTGCCGATGACGCGTTTCATTCAATCCAGAGCTCATTACGTCTGCTGTGATAAACCAAATACAGCAGTGATCGGAACACTTTATATTAGTCATTTGATACAATAACAATTGTTACCGTGTGTACGACTTTTACAAGCTAGCATAAAATGATTACAATTATACTTGTCATAAGACATTACTATTAAGCCTGTGTTTTGCGTTGTTAGCTTAATATGTGTATTAAAACTAACCTAACTCTTTTACAATTTGCCGAACCTTGTGAGGTACTGGAATTATGGCCGAAAATATTAACAGTGATGGTACCTAATTAATGAAATAATGCAATCTAATCTTTATAAAATGAAACAAAATAAACTTAAATTTAATTAGCTGTACTGATTGCCATGTTGATTTTTAGTTTGTCTCTAAGTACATAATATGCTCTGATCGGAATTTAATACTGATCTTTTTTTAAACTTTGAACCACCAGAAATTAATCTTATTGGTTCTTTAACGTTTATATATTACAAATTACTTGACGGTTCATTTAACAAATATGCACTAAGTTCTTGCCCTGTGGATGCCTTTGACTGATGACCTGTGTAATCCCAGAAACGGTTCACTAAGTTTAACATTTCCATAATTCGAGTTAATTGATTATTTTTTTTCAACTTCATTAATGTACAGGTTGCATACACACCATCATAAATAAAAACCGGTTATGTTTTTACATTTGGATATTTCTTCCAACGTCGAAACCACTTATTTCTAATTTGTTATTTTGTGATATCTTCTCAGTTATATTTTGATGTTGATCTATAATTACAGTTTGTGATAAGCTTGTTGCTGCAACACAGTTCGAAATGAATATTTTTCCAGATCGAACACACGTGAGAAGTACGCAAACTCTTTTTCCCACCCCTCCCAACTAAGTGTATTCGTCCTAGTGACGTCTTTTGGTCCGGTTTATTGTGACCTCAGTTTTGGTAGGGAGAAAAAGTCTGCATGTCATCCTTCTTTTAAATCATTTCCAACTCACGGTAGTGTAGAGATTGATCAAACTTTACTCTCTCCCGTTTAGAATCAGTAGTAGTAGTAAAGAAGGCCACTAATTTTCGTAATTGTGCGTTTTTACACACTAAATTGCGCCCCATTAAATAATTTCAATAAAATATTTTATTTCCTGCCTCTCCTAGCTCCAGGCCAATACTTTATAATATTATATTTAAGTTTGATGTATAATGTTGCTGCATCGATATAAATGATATATACTGAAATTATATGGATCCCACCCAGACGACCCGCACCACAGTTTCGAAACTTCTAGATCCACTACTGGAGGAGGAGACGCATTTTTGGTTTCTGTTAAAGTAAATATGAATTCTTGAAAGAGAACATGTTTCACACATTTTCTGAGTATATTTGTAATAGAATGTAACATGTCCTGATGATTTTTTATTATTTATTTTTTTAAACTAAGACCTCAGTAAGAGGGTTTAAATTGAGTATGTGTGTTTGATACTGTTAGAACTGTTACAAAAATGCACGCACTTTATATTAGTGGGGAGAAAATTTTTCATTGATCTACATTTATGGTTAATTAAGGTTAAGATATATATTTAGAATTATTTTAAAAAAGTATATTTGACAAATTCGTGTAAGATCCTGTGTGATGGGATATGTAGTCTGAGAAAAGTGTTTTCGTTGTTTTTAATGTGGCGTGTTGTAATTGAAGACATTTTTCGAATTATTAGACCTCCCAGTGGTTTTATGGTAAGCTTCTGGGACCTATAATGCTAAAATCTAGTGCTCTATCCCCGCGGTGGACACAGCGAATATAGCCTTGCACTAAAATAGAGTGGAATTATTATAAAGTAACATTTGTTGACAAAGTGTATTGTTGTAAAATAATTAAACGATATGTCTTTGTTGGATATACAAGACTGTTTAGTTTTTTAGTTATTATTTAGTTTATTTGGTGATTTAATATTTAATGATTATTTAATTTTCATAACAAGAGAGTTAAATGTAATTATTTTAAAGGCAATAGCTATGAGAAGTTTGGTTGGATAACTCCTAAGAGTCGCATGCTGTTTCTGTGTGATTCAATTGTTGTAGTATTGTTGACGCTAAGTTACTCGAATCTTCCATTATTTTCTGGTTATTTTAAGTGAGTATTGTTACGTTATAGCATCCATCGCTCGCATAGTTTATAGAAAGTTCGAGGCCTCAGTGAGTAGTATATAAAAATATGAGAACAAGTGAGCCCAATTCAAGTTCAGTCATAAAACAAAATTAGAAAACGTGACGTTAGCCAGCGTGTAAGTGATTAGCCATAACGGAGGGTTATAATTTAAAGTGAGTTTCACAATTTAATAGAGATAAGGAGAACAATTTGACTTGTCAAAAGGTGTTATAAAGTAATTGAACCCGTCTGTGTGGACTTTGACGAAAGGAGACACATATTTAAAGTTCTGGATACAACTTTGGTAACCCACGGGGAATTTTTCGAAGATTGTATAGTAAGAAACAGAATAGAGAAAAATAATTCGTCTTGTCAATTGAATTCTAAAGTCATTGAATCAACCTGTGTGGACTTTTGACAAGGAAAGAGAATTATGTAGAGTTTTAGATACAACTGTAATATCCTATAGTGTAAAGATTTTCTCTACATACGTGTGACTTGTTTTGAATATATCAGTTTAAACAAGTGGATTGTGTGCTGTCCGTTTATTGTTCGAATTTATCGCCAACAAATCACAGACACCTACTATATAAGAATCCCAGCCCACACACATACATAAAACCTGACAGTCCTGTGATGGTTTTTTGGTGTAAATGACAAGTGTACCTTATCTGTATCAGCCTGGTTATCGTTTCCTTTTCTGACAACCTCTTGCCCCCACCTGTAAAATAATGAACACAACTCTTTATTTATTCAGTCAACATGTGTACATGAATTTTTCATTCAATTCACAATCTCACACTACTTTACTCCCATTGGAAAAGTTTCTGCTGACGTGCATGCGGACGTAATTAAGTACTTTCGAATGGTCATAATTATAGAAAATAACGTCAAACGTTTTAAAAATAAAGTTACGATCGATGCTATAGATCACGTGTAGATATTATGAAACTACCCTCGTCTTGAATTCGTTTATAAGGGGATCTGGTTTCAGGTCAGAATTGTTGACAGGGTACGTTTTATGACTGTATTTGTCGTGTACTGATCAAGTTACAGCCAGTGAGTTAAGACTAAGCCCTCAAAATATATGTTGCGTCAAATCATCTTCAATTGTTACTGGATTACTCCTTTTTTCCCGTCAAGGTTCTGATTGCATGTCATTTTGAACACCATTAACTATGTGTATACTGGACACAGGCACGACGTTTGTTATATGATACATGTTTGATTATCATCTCTATCAGAAGTGTTTAATTCCGAAGTTGAGTTTATTTGTAAATAACAGAGGAAAGAAAACTTATTCACCTGTTGTTGTTTTTCTTTTCATGTTTTGAATTCGTTATTTGTGTTAGAAAATAACAGAAAAAATGTTTTATTGGAAGAAGTGCTACGTATTCTAGAAAGCATGACGTACTTCATCATAAATACATCTATGTACATTATAGTAATTTAAATTGGCTGGTATGACAGGAGACTTAGAAGATTATAGAAGATCAAGAAAGTTGGTGATACAAGAAATTATGACGTTAAAAAGGATGTATGAGAAAAGGTTGGGTGAGAATGTAAAAATTAACAGTAAGGATCACTTTAAATACATTAAGGGTAAACAAAATGTTAGGGTGAGGGATGATAAAGGAAGGCTGGTATCTAATGATTATGAGATGGTTGGGTTATTAAATTTTGTTTTTTTGTTCGGTTTTTACTAATGAAGATGTAAGCAGTATTTCGCATCTTGAACAGTTGATGGAAACAAGGTCGAACAAAATGACTGCATTAATTCTGAGCTTGTTAAGAAAAATTGGGAAGTTTAAAGAATGATAATTCTCCTGGTCGAGATATTTCCCCAAGGGTTTTGAAGGAGGTTGAAGATTGGATATGTGAGCCATTTGCTACTATTTTTTGTCAGTCCTTTAACAGTGGGCAGGTACCAGAGGATTGGAAGCTAGCTAACGTAACTCCTCTTTTCAAGGGAGGTGATAAAAATTGTCCCAGTAATTATAGACCAATTAGTCCTACATAAGTTGTTGGAAAAGTTTTTTGGAAGGTCTGATAAAAGATGCTTTGCAAGGTCAATTAATAAAGTTTAGAATTTTATTGGATAGTCAACATGCTTTCACTAAGGGAAAATCTTGTGTTACAAATTATTTGACACTGTCTGAAAAGGTTACTGCTTATGTAGATTTGGTGTATGTGGATTTTCAGAAAGCATTTGACAAGGTGCCACAGAAAAGGCTTGTAAAAAATATCTCTATAGGTATGAGGGATAACTTAGCAAATTGGATAGAAGAGTGTCTGGATGGAAGAAAGCAGA
>NW_013669047.1:30210-34912 GCF_000517525.1 Limulus polyphemus
AGGTCACTGGTTAGGCCACATTTGGAATATTGTGTTCAGTCTTGGGCTCCTTACCTTAGGGGAGACATTGAATTGTTCGAAAGGGCTACTAGAATGGTGCCTGGAATGGAGTGGTTGTCATACGAGGAGAGGTTAAAATCTTCCAAATTGTTTTCTCTTGAAAAAGGAGAGTTATGGGGGATCTGATTGAGGTGTTTAAGATTGTAAAGGGAATTGATAGTGTTGATGCATCATCTTTTTTCATACTTAACAGTGAGAATAGTAGGACTAAGGGACACATAAATTTTGGCAGGGTCGGAGTCATCTTGAGCTAAGACAGTTTTTCTAACAGGGTGGTTAGCCTTTGGAATGGGTTGCCTCTAGATGTTGTAGAGGCAAAAAATTTAAGTGAGTTTAATAGAAAGCTTGATAATTACATGAATGATAAGGGCTGGCTTTAAGATTTAAAAAAAAAATGTATTTAGTGGTAGTTTTAATTTAATTTAGAGGATAGAACAGCCAAGATGGACCAATAGGTCCCATGCTGTCCCAAAACATTGTTTTGTATATAGTTTTGCATAGCACATCATTACATTCCCAAAGTGAGAAAAGTTGTAGGAAATTTTGGGTTATATTGTGTGTGTATATTCTATATAAAACAGGAAAGCATTCACACTTAAGAAGATTCTATAGGAGAGATAGCGTAATTCATTCAACATCTTCGAAAAATTGGCTCATCAGGAGTAGCCTTCTTCTCTGTCAGCAGTAACTCAGTGTCTCTTTCCAACCACATAAAAGTACACATTTAGACAAGCAGACAGAAGATAAGATCGTGTACTCTCCATGAGCTGCAGCATAAATCAAATTCACGGTAGAAATTTAGGTTTAAAAATCTTTCGAGTCTTAAAAAAATATTTTGGAGCCTGAAAGACATCCCGGGGTGGTCATAAACTTTTAGATAGAGAGATAAATATATTTGTGTGTGAGTATATGAGTGAGATAGTAACACTTAAATGGTAAGGTTAGCATGTTGGGGGTCCAAGGTTTGAAACGTAATGCTGCTGATCAGACTCCACGTTTTCTGCTGTAAGCTCGTTACAAAAGTGGCAGTCAGCTCATTTATTTGGTTTAAATAAAGTCTCACAAAACCATGGTGGCTGCTGATTAGTTCTCTCCTTCTTGTTTTGACCTGGCCGTTTAGCCCACGGGCATATAAAGTGTCATTCAGGTTTAAAATTTCAATTCCACCCATAAAAAAGTCTCAAAGAAAGAAAAGTGTTTATAAGGTAGTATAGATTATGTATGCCAATAAAAACGAAATGAATGTACGTTTATAGTCCCATCTTAAAATGTTAATGCAAATTAGACATTTTAGTTAGCATAACAACACTTTATGTATACAATAAATTACTAAATTTTACATGGTTTTATAGTTTTAATTCCTTTCATTTTACCATATATACCTGGTACATGCTCTCAGAAGTCGCAAGAATTTTAGGACTTTTGACAAAGTTCAAATGTTTTCAGAGTCGTAGAGTGAGACTATTTCTCTCAGTTATATAGAACAACAAGTGCATAAAGTTATCCCCTGTCCAATAGCCAAACTAAATTTGGAGTTCCAAAAAAAAACAATCACGAAACAGTGTATATACATGCAGATGTCACGTGTGATTTGATTACCTATACAGTTAACCTCCCAAAAAGTGTTATCGACTTTTGGAAAACCTTAATACCCCCTTTTTTGGGGGGGAGGGGTAATGACTTGAAGAATTTATACCACTCCAGAGGGATGGTCGCTTACCGTAATGGAGCACTACCGAGCCCCACCCCTAAGCAAAAAAATTTTTCCTCCTGCCCCCCCCCCCCTTCGCATTAAACTGAATCTTTTCTTTTTTCTTTCAATCCGTTTTGTAAGAACACACATGAAAGGGATTTATTTATTCCTAACAAATCTATAAGATTGCTCGTATATTTATTCTCAGCTATCTTGTTTGTATCCATTTTTCTTTGTAACAATGCAACCATAAGAAAATATGTTGACTAATAACTTATGTATTCTTCTCACCTCTGTTATCAGCTGCCAAGAGATTTTAATAACCCTGATATCCTGCCTCCTTCCATACACAAGGACAGTTATTAAGCATTGTATGATGAAATTATTCACATAAAGTTGATCTCTCATAACGTACGAGTATGCAGTATACTTTTGCATGGTGAATGTACTTTAAACATAGATTGTTACTGTAGACTAAGTATGTACACAACTATTTGGTGAATTGCAGTGCTGTGGTTGATGTTCTTGGATTAGAGTACAATAATGAGACATCTCGGTTGAATACACTAACATCTTGAAATTATTTTATTATCTTATGGATTTGGCTTACAAGATATCGACGTGACTTCAGTTCATTGTTTTACATATAGAGAATTTTTAATGCGAAATTTTCAATTTTGTATAAATTTATTAAAAGTTAAATTAATGCCTCACTTTTATATGTAAAAAATGGCTGATAGTAGTTTGAAGTTTATGCACCTTATGTGTGTGTGTGTGTGTGCAAGCGTTGTTCTGGGACGAACTTGTACCAGCTTTGATATGTTTTTCTTCATGGAATCAGTTTTTTTTTAAATGCAAACTTTATTCCACACAAAAGGTTTTAAGCTCAATAACATATTCAACAAACGAATACACTAAAGGGGAATATTAACTAGAATGTTTTATTGATTTTTCAAGTAACATTTGATTTTTCCTTCTTTTTTGAAGCCTGTGTTAGAGAAAAGCACTGCTTAGTTTTGTATTAATGTTAGCGAATTGTAACCAGTTTATCTAACTGGAAAGCATATGTATTCTGTAATGTCCTGGGTTTTGATTCAAGTTTGTGGAAACTTAATAATGAAAGATAGGAAAGTAGAGTGATTAGGGAGAGAGAAACGGAATAAAGGATGAAAATAATGCTTTCCAAGTCTTTTAAATGTACCTGTGGCTTTCTTTATATGCTAAATATTTTTCTTTGTGTTTTTTTAAGAGAAAAATTGTGGAGATATTGTAATCTACAATTAGTTAGTAAAAGCAAAAAATAAACGACAAAAATATATTGATTGCTTCTCTGTACCTTTAGATCCAGCATTTTATTGTTGTGACTGACTGCTTCTCTGTACCTTTAGTCCAGCATTTTATTGTTGTGGTTGACTGCTTCTCTGTACCTTTAGATCCAGCATTTTATTGTTGTGGATGACTGCTTCTCTGTACCTTTATATCCAGCATTTTACTGTTGTGACGGACTGCTTCTCTGTACCTTTAGATCCAGCATTTTACTGTTGTCTGACTGCTTCTCTGTACCTTTAGATCCAGCATTTTACTGTTGTGGCTGACTGCTTCTCTGTACCTTTAGATCCAGCATTTTACTGTTGTGGCTGACTGCTTCTCTGTACCTTTAGATCCAGCATTTTACTGTTGTGACTGACTGCTTCTCTGTACCTTTAGATCCAGCATTTTACTGTTGTGACTGTTGAAATCTAATTGAACTATTTGAATATTAGTTTACTAAAAAAACATACTTTATGTCACTCAGTGTTAAGCAGTTACTAACTTATCTTTTCAGTGAAAAGTTATATTTTATGAAAAGGTTTAAAGTTAATTTAATTCAAAAGTTGAGACTAACAACAAGATTGAATAACTGATGTCACATTTTAATGAAAAATTATGTTGTTTGATTGTTTGTCCCAGCAATAAAACTAAAAAACTCATAACAGTGGACCTATTTTACTATACAAGTTAAGGATCCAGTTTATAGAGAGAGATGTTTGTTTTTACAAGTCAGTAGCAATCAAAGGTATTCCAAAGTTTTATAGAAATTCTCATTCCTGGTAGATCCTTTAAGAGTGTTATTCATAAAGTTAAAATCACCTCTATTCTGTGCTGCTCTTTGGTTTTGGAGTTTAAGCAATATTACTGAAACCAGTTAAAGAATGTGTTGTATGCAAAATGCTTTTATGTTGTCATCACTTGTTTGTCATTAGAAAAAAGATCTTTAAAACTTTGATTTATCTTGTATCTCATTCCACCTCATCAGCCCTGCACTTTGATTTATCTTGTATCTCGTTCCACCTCATCATTCCTGTACTTTGATTTATCTTGTATCTCGTTTAACCTTGTCAGTCCTGTACTTTGATATATCTCGTATATCATTCAACTTCGTCAGTCCTGTTTCCTTTCAGGAAGATCTTTGTTTGGTAGGTATAGTGTCATGAACTCACTGCTCATTTCGTGTCAAGATGTATTCAAGATACAGTAGCTACATACATATTCTCCCTATTTTCCTGCATAGAGATTGTGGTATTTTTTTCTGTAACCCATAAGAGGATATGATAGCAATTCATTCATACCTAGTTTGTAGCTATGGCATAGTGGCTCACAGAACGGCTTTTAATTTTTTTTCAAGTACAAACTTTTACGTCATAGCTCTGTCATCTCTTGACCAGTTTGAGATCTAATTACAGTTTTGGACTCCAGATGTCAAACCCTTTTGATGTATTTCACCATGCCTAAGGTCTCATAGATTAATTTATTCTAATCCTGCCTAAAAGAATTTCAATTTTAGGGTAGGCGTGTGGAGATCCTGATGGGTACTAAAATTGAATCGGGTATACGTACATGCCCATATTTGGTATTGCTGGCACACAAAAATATAGCTAATAAAAAGGGAAAAAGGTCTCGTAGATTAAT
>NW_013669047.1:35361-37805 GCF_000517525.1 Limulus polyphemus
ATTCCCATTTGTTGAATTTTAATAATAAATTATTTTTTGCATCCAGTAGAAATAATTGATGTATGAACAGTTTGGGTGCAAAAAATAGATATTACAACCATTTCAAAATAACCTATAGTGATTTTATGTTGGTATCACTTATTAATTTAAGTTACCTGATTGAAAATAGTTTTTCTGTATAGATATAACATTTTGGGCATAATAAGATAAACAACTGAAATGTAAACCAGTACAAAATAGTTATAGTAACTGTTTTATTTTTATGAGAAATAAATTAGTTTACCTTTAAGCTAGATGCTTAGTAATTGGAATGCTTAATACTTAATTGAACTGGTGTATTTAAAGAAAGGGTTAATCTGATAATAAGGTAGTTTAAAAAAATGGTTGGCAAACTAATTGCTAGAAAATTAGATTATTTTACCCTGTGAAGATTATGATTGTTAAGGAATAAACTAACTTCTGTATGCCTCTTGTTTTTATTAATCCTTATAGTTGAAGCAGGTAACAAAAACACTCCAGAAGCTTTACATTCCATCCACTCTCATCTTAAAAAGATTGAGAAAAATGTATCCATCCTAGGAACGGACTTTAAGAAGATTGTTAATGATATTTCCTCATTAGAAAAACAGGTATTTGCAATACACATATATTGGCTAAGTTTTCTGACTGATCAGATATTCATGACAAGCTTCACAACACACTGAATGTTTTTTACACTAATTATTCAGGTAAACAGTAGTTTTGAAGTATCTTTAAGTTTGTAATATGATTGTAAGGGAGGGGAGGATCAGGTACTGGTCATGTACACACAGTAGTTTTGAAGTATCTTTAAGTTTGTAGTATGATTGTAAGGGAGGGGAGGATCAGGTACTAGTCATGTACATGCAATAGTTTTGAAGTACCTTTAACTTTGTAGTATGATTGTAAGGGGGGATCAGGTACTGGTCATGTACATACAGTAGTTTTGAAGTACCTTTAAGTTTGTTATATGATTGTAAGGGAGGGGAGGATCAGGTACTGGTCATGTACATACAGTAGTTTTGAAGTACCTTTAAGTTTGTTATATGATTGTAAGGGGGAGGATCAGGTACTGGTCATGTACATACAGTAGTTTTGAAGTACCTTTGAATTGCAAATTATTCTCTCTCTCATATACACACACACACAGTTTTATGGTTTGCTAAAGGTAAACAGTATTGTTTACTATGTTGGACATTTCATTCTTTTCTACACTATTCAATAAAACCATCGGTAAAAAAGTTTCTATTAGTTTGGTAGGAAATATGTTTTGTTATTTATATGAAGTTTCAAAATATCTTAAATGTTTATTAGTCCTTGAAACATTATATGTAAATGCACTAAAGGTAAACAATATGAACATACTGTAGGTGGTATATGGAAATGCTACAGCTGTGTAAAATGTACTGGTGTATGTGTAAACTTTGTACTTGTGTTAAAGAAACTGCTGATATATGTAGGACCTTTGGTAACTAAGTTTTTTCACCTTTTAGTTTAAATTAAAAGGTATAGAAACAGTTCTTTAACTTTTGTTTTCAGATTGTTATTTATTGTATTAATTAAAATAGTAATTATGTTTACGACAGTTAAATTTTCTTGAATTTAAATACAGTCGTAAAGTTAAATCCTTAAGAGACACTTGGTAGTAATGTTACTTTTTAACAGGTTTGAACATAACTTGGTGACAGATACACTATTTACTTCATTAATTCAAATCTTTCAATTGTGATAATGGTATAACAGTGCAGGTTTATTTTATATTTTTATTTTAGGTAGAACAACTAAAGCAAACCACTAACAGTTTGAAAGAGAGTATAGCGGCAGCACCAGAAATTAAAGAGCTTCCTAAAGATGTTTCATCTCTTTCAGAAGTAAGAACTTATTCATATCTATTTTGTGCACATTATTCACCTGGACCAAAGTAGCTATAGTCGTAGAGATTTGAGGTTGCTGCATAGAAACCACAGTAAAAGATTCCGCAATCTTTCCCTCTCTTTCACTTTCTCCAGATCTTGTTTGAATGTTTATTACAGCAGAAATTATTTATTTTCTTATGACAAACAATGGTAAAGTAAGTTAAACACAAAGTCACAGTGGTAAAGTAAGTTAAACACAAAGTCACAGTGGTAAAGTAAGTTAAATACAAAGTCACAGTGGTAAAGCAAGTTAAACACAAAGTCACAGTGGTAAAGCAAGTTAAACACAAAGTCACAGTGGTAAAGCAAGTTAAACACAAAGTCACAGTGGTAAAGCAAGTTAAACACAAAGTCACAGTGGTAAAGCAAGTTAAACACAAAGTCAAAGTGGTAAAGCAAGTTAAACACAAAGTCACAGTGGTAAAGCAAGTTAAACACAAAGTCACAGTGGTAAAGCAAGTTAAACACAAAGTCACAGTGGTAAAGCAAGTTAAACACAATGTCACAGTG
>NW_013669047.1:38620-62618 GCF_000517525.1 Limulus polyphemus
AGGAAGGACTCTTGCCACTTTATTCCTCGGGTTTTGTGGACAAGAACACAACGTTGTTCCAGGAAGATGGAGCTCCGTGTCACACTGCTAGAAACACCCAAAAGTGGCAGGAATAAAAATGGTATCCAGAATTTGCCCTGTCTGAGCCAGTCTCCTGACATGAACCCCATCGAAAACCTCTGGGCCATACTCGACCAGCAAGTCAAGAAACAACCAAAAAAACCAACTTCGAAGAGCGATGTACTCCAAGTTTTGAAGTAAGAGTGGTTGAAAATCCCACAATCTAAAATTGACGAGATGATTCTCACGATGCCCCAAAGGATCAACGAACTCCACAAAGCGAAAGGAAGATCTACTGGATATTAATTAAATTATAAATATATCAATTCATGTGAATTTGACTGAAAATTTTCATTTTTTCTGAAAAGGTGGTGTCTATTTACTTGTGACCACGCTGTGTATATCATTATATTTGATGAAACATATGTCTACATAAGTGTTTGGAAAAGTTTTGGCATTTTTGATATCATTATTGTAACAGTGGTACAACATTTCAAAATAGGTACATAGCTTATTTTACAAATTGTCTATGTTGGCTGCAGGTTAAAACTATAATAGGTTAAAAATACAGAGTTAAAGAAACAAAACACTAAGGTGAACTCTACATAATATCAGAGTAATATGGTGATGTCACTATACTCCGAGGAAGTATCATCTTTGTGTGGATTGGATATTGAGATAGGCCATCTACCTACACATCCAAGTTGACATGTCAGTTCCTCCACAAGATGTCAGTCCAAACAGAAAGTCATGCTATGCCTTTGGATTACTCAGATTGACCTCACAGAGATATCCATTGGAATTCTATGCTCAGAAGCCAGTGTCAGTGCCTGGTTTATGGACTTTGAAGAGTATGTGACTAGGAGGGAAAAAATATTAACCTCAGTGCAAAAGTAGTGAAAATTGGGCTGAAGTACAGTAATCCATAACCAGGGCCAGCAAACTCCGTTAATGTTGGAAGAAGGTATAGGTGGTGGCCACCTATCTGAACGTAATTTCTCATATTTACTTCTTTGATAGCGTGCTGACCAATTCAGCTAATTTCAGTTTTAACTTGTATGTATAACAACTACCTTAAGTACAAAACATAGTAATGTTAACTTTTTTGTTGATCAAAAATTATTTTCTAGTAACTTACGTAACAATGTTTTGAAACAACCTTACCTGTAATGTTTAGGAAGGAACCTACTGAACTAAACAATTAATTCAAAAATAACAGCATCTTTTATAGTAAGCAAGCTCTGATTTTAATAATTACTATGCTGAATGTAAGTCTTACCAGACAATGACTATTGTTGTTATTGTATTTCTGAATTATCCTTATATTTAATTGCTCACAGATTTTAATTCATATGTTAATACACCATTTCCTCTTTATATTGTCATAAATAAATGTATAGTTCTGTATTATATTATTGTTGCAACTGTATCCATAGTCAGCTATTCCTAAATAAGACACAAAACAAAACTACATTTTTTGTAGTTACCATTAGTAGTATCAATATTTCAGTGTGTACTACACAACTTTTATTTTCTCCAAATAAACAGAATGTAGCTAGTTTTGGAAGCAGAATTACTGCCATGGAGGCCACAGTGAAGGATGTTAAGAGCCAGCAATCTTCTATCCAGAGTTCTCAAGGAGGGATAACACAAACAATCTCCAACCTTGAGGTTTGAATGTTTTCTGTTAGTGGTGCCGGTTGAATGCTAATCAAGCCTTTTAAGCTGTATTCTACAATTTCATAATACTCTTACCAGTTATAACCAAGTAATTACTCATTGAATTTATTTAAAAAAAAGCAAAAATACCTTATCCTTTTTAATGGTTTAAATAATTCTTAGTATATTAGAAATGTATTAAGATGTCTTAACCACCAGCTGACATTTAATTACTACTGAGTAGCAGAATTGATATTGGCTAAATATATAAGGCAGCTTAATTTGCTTTTTGATGAGGTAAATCATTTTTTTATAATACAAATATGTATACAGATGTTCTAACTACTGCATGCTGCATCATGTTCTAACATTTGATTACTACTGGATATTTATAATTACTGAATACTGCATCATGTTCTAACATTTGATTACTACTGGATATTTCTAACTACTGAATAATGCATCATGTTGTAACATTTGATTACTACTGGATATTTCTAACTACTGAATACTACATCATGTTGTAACATTTGATAACTATTGGATATTTCTAACTACTGGATACTACATCATGTTCTAACATTTGATTACTACTAGATATTTCTTTAATATTAACGTTTGTTATTTTTGTTGATGAAGAAGTTGCATCATCATCATGTTCTACATTTATAAGTGTCACAGATGACTAGTGTGAAATGAGATGCTATACATATCATTGATCTATAAATATTAGGGTTAGTGTTTCTCAAAGTTAATTTTGTTGGGATGAGTGGGATAGAATAAAAGGTCGCTTTTTTAACATAGTCATTTTTTAACAATTGATAAATGTTAGTATGTTGTGATATTTGCCAAGAGTCATGTATGTGTCACTTATTTGTCACAAAATTATTTGTTTTTTGCACAAGTAGAGGCTATCGTATTTAATTAGGTTGATCCATAATTCCAAAAATTTAAATAACTTATTTTTCTCTTCACTGTACATTTAATTGTTAAAAGTGTTTGAAAAGTCTATTCCCGGTAAAATAGATCCATTGAAATAGAAAAAATGTTTTTCTTTGGAGATCTTAACAAATTCTTAAAATTGAGATACAAAAAATATAATGTAGTTAAATGGAACATAAGACTTGGTATTGAAAATAGCTTTTATCATATTAATGAATAACATACATAATAATTTTGTTTTTATCTCTAGGCTCAATTTCAAGACTTATCAAACAAAACAGAAAAGCTGTCACATCCAGCTGATAAACTCCAAACTACTAAACTCATGGAAGGACAACAGATCTTACGTGATGTAAATTATTCTACAGTTGTTCATTTCTTTATTTTTAAAATAAAAAAATCAATGTATGTGAAGATAGATGGATTCTCATAACCTCCTTTGTAATGGGGATTTTTTCTGTATTTGTTAGTATTGCAGAACTGATGTAATGCATATAAATCAGATTCGGATCAATATTTTAAAATTAACAACAACTGGGAAAGAAAAGAAAATCACGTTCAAAAAAAGCTTGATAAAATCCTTATTTTTGTTTTGGTTTGGTTTAAGGAATAAGATGTTTTCCAAATGGAGGATAAACACACATGAAACAAATCTTTTAGAAAAAAGTTTTGTCCTTAGATTTAGGTGTGTCTAATTCTAGTCTCTTTGTCTCTTTAAAACAAGATAAATAAAAAAAAAATTGAGGATTTAAAAACCTATTTCAACTCCACCAAATGTAATTCTAGATAACAGCATGGAGCCAAAATAGCAATCTGTAGTTTGAGTAAATAATGTCTACAGTATCTCCAACCTTGTTTTGTTACTTTTGTTACGGTCCCTATTGGCCAGGTGATTAGGACGCTTGACTCACATTCTGCGGGTCACGGGTGTGAAACCCGTCACACCAAACATCAATCCCATTATTTGTTGGTAAAAGAGTAGCCCAAGAGTTGACGGTGGGTGGTGATGACTAGCTGCATTCCCTCTAGTCTTGCACTGCTAAATTAAGGACGGCTAGTGCAGATAGCCCTCGTGTAGCTTTACGTGAAATCCATAACAAACAAACAAATGATCCCTATTTGCAGGTTTATAATTTCTCAAATCTTTAAGTGATGATGACAAACAAGTGTCATTACTGAGCCCACTGCAGATTTCCCGACCCAGTATAAAAACATTTAACATTAATAAGAACTTCCAATCTAAAGTAAATACATAAATTAATAAAGCAAATTCTATATAATAAGTGGATTTAGAAGTACTTATTGTAATAGGTATATATACACAAAAGCTATAATCTGTACTGATTAGAGTGGATTAAATCATCAGGTGGGTATCATTAAACAATAATATCTCAATGTTAAGCCAGCTTGGTAGATTTAGGTTAATCTAGATCCATATAATATGGTAACAGTGCAGAAAAAATATTTGTAACTTTGAGAAGTAATCTAATAAATTATTAAAAATTAACATCAGTATCATAACCAGTATGTTTGTTGAATTTTGCAGAATTACTTGAGTGATATCTGTCTTTAATTTTGAAGATATAGGCTTGAAGGAAATAGCTAGTCACTGCCACCCACTGCTAACTTTTCTATTATTCTTAGCAAATGAATAATGGGATTGATCATCATATTATAATGTCCCCATAGCTGAAAGGGCAAACATGTTCAGTGACAGGTTTCAATCCTGCAACCTGGGAGTTGAATGCCCTAACCACTAGGCCCTATATAACCAATATGATTTCAAGAAAGTAGCATATTATTTACAAATTGCATAGAAACTCCAATTATTGGTTCTTCAGACCACATGACTTATAAATTCAAAATAATTTCAAAAATTATGATAAATATTATAACCAATGTGATTTAATGAAACAAGCTATGAATACAAATCAATGAAGTATTTACTTAGAAAGCACATAAGAACTAACTGTTTGCTTGCGAGACCCACACAGCTTGTCAAAATGGGAAAACACAAGTATTTATTTAGTTGCAGTAGTGTACATTCACCAGATAGAAGTTAAAAGAAATAAAATCTTCATTTGAAACCCCTAATAATCTGATAAGTATTCTCTCTCTCTCTCTCTCTTTTTTATTTTCCAGGAGCTGTTGAGGGTTGCAGATGCTGTTGACATCTTGAATGATACAACATTGCCAGTTGTATTGAAAGTTAATGAGGCATTACCTCTTCTGGAGAACATTAATGGAAATACAAGCTGGACTGTAGAAGACTTGAGTAAATCCCATGTAAATACTGTGATTGTAGTCTTAAATTAACTTTCCAACAAATTACATTTTCAAAGCACTTGAAAATTGAAAAATGAAAAAAAACCTGTGTGGTCCTGATAGTTTGGAATGTCAAACTTGGAGAAAAATTACCATTTTATGTTCAAAATTAAATAGAAAAGCTATAGATATATTTATTTTTGTGTCACAATTTACAGCGTATGCATTAAAAAGCACATATACCTTTTGTAGAAAAATGTTTTTTGAGGGAAGTAAGAAGTTTAAGAAACTTTATTTTTCTTGTTTTTATGCATAGTTGAATTGTAAAAACTATGTATTTGCTTTTTCTTTACTAATTTAGAAGAGGTTTCAATGATCAGGTTTTTTTCTATGATGAAAAAACAATATTCTGAAGCAAACAGAAATAATTTGTACTGTGTTCTGTAGCGTACCTTTGTGAAACGCACTGGACAAAGAAAGAAATTGTGTACAGTTCACTTGACTGTGTCAGTTCATTTCTCACATTGAATCCATTCAGAAATTGATTTAAAACTTTCGTTGTTAGGGCATGAACAATCTATTTAGATTTTCCTGGTATGTTATCTTTCGTGTAGCATCATATACCTTATTACAGGTTGTGTTAGATGTCTACTTTTATTGTTTTTGACCTGTACATTTTTCAAACTAAAAAACGTTGTCAGAAAGAAGCCTAAAGATGGCTTGACAGATTACTTAGTGTGAGTGAAAACTTTGTATATATATCTATATATAATTGGGTCAGAAAGAAACTTTCACAAAGATGACTTGAGAGATCACTTGTATTTAATGTGACTGGAAACTAAAGTGTAAGTGAAAACTTTTCTTTACTGTTTAACCCATTCTCGATGGGTACCCCTTTAAACACTTTTCTGCACAAGTCACTGAGTTACTTTCAAAATTTGATTAAATACCTTTACTACCAATGTATGTGAATGAAATTAACATTGCAATATGTGTATTATAATTCAATGTTTTATGTTATCTAAGTTTAAATTCATTTATTTTAAAAGAAACCTTTAAAAAAAAATACTTTAGTTTTATGTTGTCATGTGACCCACAAGCTGTGAAAAATATCAACTTTCACAATTCCTGTCGTATAATGTCAGTCCTGTAGATGAATGTCTAGATAATTATGTTAACTGCTCCTATTGACACATAAATTTCAGAGTCCTCAAGTTGAATGGAGTAGAAACAAGTGATAAATTTTGTCAACCCCTGATGGGTGCCATGTCCACCTTCCATACTTTTGCTTGAGCTGTATAATATACATGTAGTTGATACATATACATGTATATAGTCATTAGAAAGGGCTCATTTTACACTATAAGTCAACAACTGTTAGTTTGAAATTGGCATGCAGTAATTGCCTGTAGTATTGTTGGCTGCTTTATCTCTGATAGCACTTACAGTTGTTTCTTACCTAAATATATTATAGTTATAGAGATAGCTAAATTGTATTTAGGTGCTAATTTCATATCATAGTTAATTATGTATTATTTATGCTTTAAAATGCATAATTGAAAGGTTTAAACATTTTTTAAACATGCATCATACTTTGCCTCAGTTCTCAAGGCTTAAGATAATTTTGCCAAAGGCTTGCACATTTCTACTGAAGATACTGTAATTATGCCCCAAGGGCACCACTGACTTGTGCTGAGATGAGTAATTAAAGGTAAAGGAATATAAAACATTAAAAATTAATTATATGTGAAAAGGAAAAGACCTGAAATTATGAATATAACCCAAAGATCTTTTAAGATATTGTATGAAGAATTAAAAGGTATGTACATGTTTTATATTTCTTAATTTTAAACATTTCATTGCACTGTATGTTGATGATAATATCTACAGTTATGATATTATAGAGAAAATGAAAACTAAAATATAAGCATTTACCTTAAAAAACTTTTGATATCCTTTTAGGAGGTTCTATAGGTTATGCAAATGAAATATGTAACTATAAGATAAAGAAAGTATTTTTTACTTAAAATGAAAATCACCTTGCACTCAAACTATTAACAGTTTGTGTGCAAATAACTATAATAGTTAAATAACATATTTTCAGTAGAAACATTTAATTAAAATAATGTCATCTTTATATTAAAGATACTTTTTGTCTTTAACAAAATTTTACCAGTTTTTGTGAGGATATGTTAAGAAATCTCAGTTACAGCATGTATTGTTGCACAAGTGGATTTCGTATAAGGCCCCTGGAAATTACAGTGGCCCATTGCAAAAGGGTTAATGGAGTCAGAGGGATGCGATCCTTAAGATAGTTTAAGGGACCACTTTGACCTAATGTGATTGGAAACTAAACAGTTAGTGAAAATGGTTGTTTATTATTTAATTACAAATGTTTTTCAATACATGTTATTGTTTAGTGAGCATATGGAAATATAGTAGCTTCATAATTATTGAAAAGAAAAAAAATAAATTCAGTTATTTATCTTGATAGTACTGTGTACTGATTATACAAGTGTTTGGGTAATATATGGGTAAAGAAGAGAAAAACATGAAAATAATCTTTCTTTGTGTGTATAGTGCTTGTAAATACAAAATGTGAATTTGTTCCACAAACATTTCTAGAAATATTTAGAAATTGAGTTTTATGCAAGCAGTTCTTACAGTTTGTGTTAAGTAGCACTTTTGGTGAAGCCCACTCAAGGGTTGACCAAGTAAACTACTGGCATGAAAAAGTGGATTAATACTTCTTCCTTTTTTTTTCTTATTATCTGATTCCTTCTGATTAAAACCTACTTAAAGACTTGCGAGTTTGGGGAAGGATTAATCCAGATGTAACTTAACACATTACCCATTTGTTGTTTCTCTTGGGTTTCTAAACTTTGCTATGATTAACGAGTAAAATCTACCAAGTTCCTTATCCTAGTGAGAATACTTGTACATTATAAACATGTAGCAATGTTTTAGCTTGTATCACAAAATGTTATTACCTATTGTTGAAGAAGTATTAGTCTTGTAATCTCTTACAACCAAGTTCACAGAGCTGCTGCTGTTAATAACTGTGTTGCCCCCCTACTGGCTCAGTGGTGATCAACTAGGTTTCACTACCCGTGGTTGCAACAGCAAAGGGAACCCATTGTGTAGCTACAAACAAAACACAGCAATTGTGTTTATCAGAAAATGTTTGAGAGAGAAGTAATTTATATTTCTGCTCTTCAAACACAGATCATATCTTGCACGGTTTATTCTACCTTTTGTAAAAAAATACAAAATAATTGAGCAATTTGAGTCTTATTCTAAAATACTGTAATGTTTGTATTTAGTAAGTGAATGATTGTGTAACTGGCATGAGAGGGGTAATTACTTCATGTATTTATTGTTGTTTTTATTCTAAAATACTGTAATGTTTGAATTTAGTAAGTGAATGATTGTGTAACTGGCATGAGAGGGGTAATTACTTCATGTATTTATTGTTGTTTTTATTCTAAAATACTGTAATGTTTGAATTTAGTAAGTGAATGATTGTGTAACTGGCATGAGAGGGGTAATTACTTCATGTATTTATTGTTGTTTTTAGTACAATCGTGTGGTGAAGTTTCTCCTTTTATGACATGCCTATTTTTATCACTGAAATTTTTTGATCATTTGAATTACTATAAATTATTTGTTATTTTGTTTATAGATGTATTTAAATATAAACTGTAACTTTAAATAATGTGTTTGTAAGGCAATACCAAGTTCATCTTCAAGACTATATTATCTTGTCAGGTATAGAAACACTTAAAATAATGGGATGTTCTTTTGTTTTTCTTCTAATTTCATTCATAATAATTCTACCATATTTTTAGTTGTTGAGAAAGTGCATGTAAAGCAGCTTTATAAAATATGAACAGAATACTTAAATTTATAGCTTTTATTACTTTTGCGAAGTTATAAATAGTGCATGAAAATTATAATAAGTTAAGGTTTGTTTTGTCCCATGTAAGTTCAATTTCAGTTTGTTTATGTAAGCATTTAATAGCTCTTTTACACACCATAACAGTTTTGTTGTATCAAATAGCTTATAAAAAGGATTTTAATCATTAGTGTGTTTGTTGCATCTCAATCGGCATGAAGAGCTCAGGATTGAGTGAAATGTGTCACCAGCAATGGATGTGACAGATATAGTATGATTAGAATACTATTGTTATACACTCTTTTTAATTCATGAAAATCTCTAAGGAACTAAATAAAGAATGTAGTACTTAAAAATGCAATAGGCCTAGTACTAATGTCGTATGACAAGTGTAATTTAATAGCAATTCCATTTCTAGTCTGAAATAAAGAAACTGAAGGACTACATATACAACAACATCACTGGTCAGATATTGGTCCTTGCATCTAAACAGAGAACAATAGAAATCACTCTGGAACAGCTGAGAGTTCCTCAATTGGATCAAAATGTTATACAGCACATTGTGAAGGTTTCAGTAAGTATAATAATAAATCTGGTCTTAATGCTTTATAAAAAGCAGCATATTACTTTCCAGTCTGTTACATAAACACACAGCAATTTTAAAAATGCTACAGAAAGTTGTTTGGGCTGTTAGAAATGTGGCTAAAAAAACAACTCAGTCTTGATTAAGCCTAACTGGCTCACTCTTTAAGCCTAATATTACTAAAGATAAGCCCTTGGCATACATTTTTCAGATAAGTGCATTCATCCATGAAGGTTAATGAAAGTTATACAATTCGCATATTATACTTTCTAAACATGAAGAAAGTTATGATGTCGCTTAAGGATCATCAAGTTTATTATCAGAGCAATTAAAGTGAATTCAGAATCCTAAACATCGCTAAAGTTATGATGTAGCTCAAGTATAGTCAAGTTTACATTAAGAGCAGATAAAGTGAATTCAGGAAACTTATGATGTAGCTCAAGGATGGTCAAGTTTATATGCTGTATTGGAAATAAATATAGAAAAAGTGAATAAAATTTGTATTAAATGCAAATATGGAATTACCTTCACTTTTTGTTTGGAAATTAGATGAACCAGAATACAGTTGTATGTTGATAATTTACACTGTTATTGGCTGTTATCCGATAGAACTAGTGCCATGCAGTAATAGTCACCATAGAATTAGTACCATGCAGTAACAGTCACCATAGAATTAGTGCCATGCAGTAACAGTCACCATAGAATTAGTGCCATGCAGTAACAGTCACCATAGAACTAGTGCCATGCAGTAACAGTCAACATAGTACTAGTGCAATGCAGTAACAGTCACCATAGTACTAGTGCCATGCAGTAACAGTCAACATAGTACTAGTGCAATGCAGTAACAGTCACCATAGTACTAGTGCCATGCAGTAACAGTCACCATAGTACTAGTGCAATGCAGTAACAGTCACCACAGAACTAGCGCCATGCAGTAACAGTCACCACAGAACTAGTGCCATGCAGTAACAGTCACCACAGAACTAGTGCCATGCAGTAACAGTCACCACAGAACTAGTGCCATGCAGTAACAGTTATGATAAAAATAGTATTTGAGGAGACTTTGTGTAATAAATTTCCAGGTATATTTTGTGTTTGAAATGAATTTTAATTCTTATTGATTATTAAAATAGATTCAGTTTTTCCACATAAACTTTAGAAATTTATTAGTGTCAATGTAGCGAGAGTTATTTCAGTCAGTGCATGAAAAGATTGTACTGTAATAAATGTTTTGCTTTTATTCATGTTTGTTTTAAATATAATATAATCCATCTAGAATTTTAGAAGTGGTTGTAAGTGATTCAGTTTTCTTTTATGATCTTCCAGTGATAGCATTATGACGTGATACAGTGTAGCATCTGTTTGTAACATGACAAGTGTAAACAAATAATTAAAAGTGAAAATGGTTGATTGCCTTTGTGCAGGTTGACCAAGCTGTTGGTGACATGTTAAATAACACCCTGTCTGTTGGAGCTTCAAGCAACACCAACGTTACATTTCTAGAAATGTTGAAGCAAGCCCAAGATATGGTTCACATGTATTTAGAACTGATTCAGCAGGTAGCAAACACTACTATCCTCCATTAACATTACTCATGTTTCATGTTTTGCTTATAACAGTTTTATAGCCTTCTTTTCAAACAAGTTTTAGTTAAATGTGTTAATGTTTCAAGAAAGATATTTTTATTTGTTTTCACAGGAGGTTAAGAATCATTCACTGATGTTCAGAACAACCACTGTACTTCATTTGAATTTTTAGTAAATTTATTTTGAAATATTTATTAAACGTCCCTTTCTTATGTACTGTATGTGAGTGGAAGTTTTCATCCTGTTGTCTCGGGGCATGCAATTATGTTCATTTTCTATTCTTTGATATTACATTTTTTTCTGATTTTTGTTTAAAGCTTTGTTCAGTCCTTATTTATTAATCTCTGGTAAAGTTTGTCAGAAATGCTGTGGAAGACTAAGACAATTTCCTAATTTTTATGTAAAGGTTCCTCAAGTTTTAATATTTTTATTGTATACAAATGATCTATCTATGTGAAACTGATATGAATCACACAGAAGTTCATACTAAAGCCACTTAAGTTTCTGACAAGGTATTTTATCTAGAATATTGTATCTTATTCGATGACAGGGAACCCACTTTGAAACTAATATGTGACAAAACCTTGTCGAAACATTGAACATTTGCTGTTATGTTAAACTTATATTAAAGTTTTTCTTCACTACCCATTCAAGCCGTCTCCAAGCATTATATTGTATCTTAACTTTATAAAGTATGAAAAAATAGACATAGATCTATAATTGCTCTTTAAATAACATTTTTATATATAACTGTAAAGTTTTAAAATTTAAATTGCTGCCTCAAGTTTCATCCTCTGTAGTTAATTTTAGTAAAGAACTGACATATTTCACAAAACTAGAAATAAATTATAGATTCTTTTTTTTATTTTTTCATTCTCAAATTTTCATAATTATGCTTCAAAAATATCTAAAATACAGTAACTTTTGTGATCTATAAATCTACATTTTCCAATTTTACTTTTAATGAAAGCATTTGGGTAGGTCTTAAAGAAATATTTATATGAGGTTTCGTCATAATCGACGTCAATCTATACCTGAGTAGTTTGCATAAATTGAATGGGTATTTCAGTTATTTCTATTTCCATATAACTTACAATGGTTAGATGGATTTTAATATGTAGATTTTCTAATTGTTTCAGTCCTTTCAATATAAAACAGTCATGAATGTATTGAAATCTGTTTCTTCTTCATTGTGACTTAAATTACTCAGCAGGCCATGTAAGTCATTTAAATAAACACTTGAGTGTGGGAGTGTTGTAAGTTTTATGTCATTATTTGTACACTTTCAAAGCCTGAATGTATAAGTAGATGATACCAGTGACTGTAGGTGTACACTTTCAAAACATAGGTGTATAAATGGATGACACCAATGATTTTAGGTGTATACTTTCACAGCCTAGGTGTATAAATAGATGATACCAATGACTGTAGGTGTACACTTTCAAAACATAGGTGTATAAATGGATCAGTATTATCCATTTATACACCTATGTTTTGAAAGTGTACACCTACAGTCATTGGTATCATCTATTAATACACCTAGGCTTTGAAAGTATACACCTAAAATCATTGGTGTCATCCATTTATACACCTATGTTTTGAAAGTGTACACCTACAGTCATTGGTATCATCTATTTATACACCTAGGCTTTGAAAGTATACACCTAAAATCATTGGTGTCATGATTTTAGGTGTACTCTTTTAAAGCCTAGGTGTATAAATGGATGACACCAATGATTTTAGGTGTACACTTTCAAAGCCTGAATGTATAAATGGATGATACCAATGATTTTAGGTGTACACTTTCAAAGCCTGAATGTATAAATGGATGACACCAATGATTCTAGACTTGTGGTTAGGTTTAACTGGAATTCAAGCAATGGTTTAATGTGTAAAAACATTTATTGGGAAATTATTTATTGTACAAGATATTTTGCTTGTATTATTGCCATGGAACTGTTAGTTTTCTTATTTGTTTTTGTTTTGTGCAGTTGAAAGGCCCTATGGACAGCCAACAGTTGATCCAGTATGGCAATGCCACAGATATTGTAGACCACCTACTTAATTTAACCTTAAGCAGCTTGCTACAGGATCACAAAGAAGAGCTGAAGGTACTTGTACAAGAAAGCACTCAATCCGAGTCTACACATTAAAAATACTTATGGATTTGAAACGCTGTTCTTTAAGCAAAATATATTCCTGCAGTTGTATGACACACACAAAGTCTATGAAATTGAGTAGCATCATATTTGAAATTTATGTCGTTACTTGATAGATTTAAGAGATTATAATAAATTTAGCCACACTAAGAGTATTCATGAATGTTGTGATCTTGTTTTTCTATATAGTTCATCCCAGCAACAACATTATTTGTAGTTATAATCTAAAACTTATTAGTTCATTTTTTTTGTTAAGTCGGAATCCAAACACTAACTATCTGATTAATCAAAAACGTAAAATGTGAGTGCAGAATCATATTGTTTAATGTAAAGGAGTTTCATTGTGTACAAATGCAGTTCAGAATTGTATCTTGTCAACAATGACTTGAATGTTTTCTCTCATAGATACTACAAGACAGTTGCGACCATCTGTTAACCCAGTATTCTCAGTTAGAAACTGCTCAGGCAGCTACAGATCATAAAGCAGATACAGCTCTACAAAAGCTTCACTATTTAGAGAACCTGCAACGTAAGTTGACGACATATTTTACTTCTCTTATCCTGTACTGTTATTCCCCCCTAACATGCTGGGAAAAAAACTAATGTGTAGATATGTCATATAATGTCTTAGGAAGATTTTTTTTTACTCTATAACATCTTTGTATCCACTTCATGGCATTCTTGTAATGATCCAATACAGAGAAATGATATAACAACTTTAGAAACCAAAATGTTACTTAAATGAAAGGAAAAAAAGCTTGTTTGTAATTACAAGGAAATATGTCATGCTCAACAGTTTAAAATTAAACTTTATATTACTTCCAAACTAATAAACACTTGATAGCACTACCTTTTAAGAAGTGCTCGCAATAATTAATATAGAGTATATCGAATACAACAACCATGGTTCAATTTAATGTGTGTTA
The DNA here is from genome assembly GCF_000517525.1 of Limulus polyphemus. NCBI lineage: Eukaryota > Metazoa > Arthropoda > Merostomata > Xiphosura > Limulidae > Limulus > Limulus polyphemus. The sequence goes on from NW_013669047.1 coordinate 52,696, forward strand.
CAATCTTTTGATTTGTAATATTTTTCCTCTTTCACTTTCAGTTCCCTCTTAAAAGCTTTTGAAAGGTGGACTTTCTTTAAATAGATTCAACAGAATGGCTCCTATTTTGCAGTATTTCATCAGTAGTTGTCATCTTATTGAAGTTTTGTCTCTTTTGCAAAGCTAACTAAAACACTGAGCAAGGAAGCACTTTGCCTTTAGTGATTTCAGAGCAAGTTCATTTCTGTACTTCCCACTTTGTGTCAGGTTTTGTTTTTATGGATTCTTATACAGTAGGTGTCTGTGACTTGTTGACGGTAAAGGTCACATTGAATGAACAGCACGCACTATACTTGTTTCAATATCAACAATTCTGAACTAAATACACACAAATACATCAGCATACACATAAACCTTGCCTTGTCCATGGCTTTGCTGCACTCTGCTCTCTTTCTGCTCCACTGGCCCACTTTATACCTTTTGTCCCATCGTCTGTTCGCCACCACCCCTTCACTATCAGTTCCCACGTGCCACTCTACAATCTTGACAACAATGAGTCACAAATGCAAAATACATCATCACAAACTAAACAAAAATGAAATAATATTACAATGATCACAAAACACAACAAATCAATGACAGTCTCTTATATTGTGACACTTTGTAAGAGGATTAAACAATCTCTTCAAGCAAAGCACATTTATATATCACTATGTTATCCTCTTATGTGTCATTCTTTCAATAAGAACACTGGTTGTCTTATTGCTGAGTGACTACTTTATCATCAACAGTTACGGTTGAGTCTGAAAACAATTCACCAGTACATAGGTGAGAAATTGGGCATTCTTCAACTGATGAATCATTGTTAGCTTTATATTTGTACTTTTTTTATAGATTTTTGTTATTTAGCACAATTCGCTTTGAATGTTGATAGCTGTTACATGCCCCTTTCTTTGAGCTGAAGAATGTAAAAGATTTCGTAACATGACATTTTTATTGATAGACTATGAACTTCAATAACTGAAATTATATGATTGACTTTAGGAAACACCTTCACATCTGTATTCTTTGTTCTAGTATAGTCAATTCATTAAATGTCTAGTTCCTACACATATGATGCTTGGTCAGTATAGTTAACTTGGTTCATAGACATGGTTGAAAGTTTGATATTGTACACTTACATTCAATAACATCTTGCTAATACTGTACACATCTACTTTTCTAATACAGCTTCATTGTATGGGTAAAGTATTGCTGTGTGTTTACAAAGATGTATTTTTATCAGAAGATTACTTGGTCTGAAACTTCTGTTTGTTCCATTTATACAGTTCTTAAATCATTACCTACAAATTACTGAAGGTATATTTTTTGTTCTTCTGGTTATAAAAAACTTCAGTATTGAATTTTTCAAGTATTAAAACCTCTTTGAAGATTCTGGTTAAAAAAAACTTTAAAATCTTAACCGCTCCATTGACTTGGTTGTGATGAAGTTATCACATTATACAGCAATATATGATTATTTAAATTTAATTTTTCTTACTGCAGATATGAAGTTAGAAGGTATCACAGCTTACAGTGGATGATTTTAGAAAATGTATATTTGGACATCATTTTGGTTGATTGTGCAACCATTTCCAAGTACACAATGGACCTGTAAAAAACAATTTACTCGCAGCTTCTTTAATATTCATCTCAGACATCAGATAATGAATGAGCAAGCTCTTTGAAAAAATTACAAGTTGAGGCCTGAGATGAATGTTGAAAAATCTGCTAGTAAATTGTTTTTACTATGGTAAAATGTTGTCGTTTGTCGAGAACAATTTCGTAATGGACTGTACAAATAAAAATTATTTTCTAAAATTGCTTGTTCTTAGGTGTGATTCCTTTTAAAATAAAACTGTCTTTCTATGAATTACAAAACAGTTTTTATGTAGAGCAAATGGCAGACTTTTCTACCTTAGACCCTTTATATTGCCCAAGAATAGTTTGTAACATCAGCAACTAGCTTGTTTCTGTTTATGACCATTTATTACTACCGGTTGACGATCATCCCCTTTTGCACCTGCTGCGAAGAAGTGGCTATAGCCCTACATTAGCTGTAAAATGATGCAACTGTTACAGATCTCTATAAAGCTTCTCTTACTGGGTGTCCTCATAAAGATTGCTCTACTTGGAGTTGACAGTGATGTCTTTCCACACAAATGTGCAAGTGTGATTTGCACTATAAAGAAGTTAAAAGAAAATACATATTTCTTCTCTGAAGTTCAAACCAACTAACATAGAGGAATAGAATAAAGATCACTTAGTCAAATGATGATGTAAAACTCATATTTTTGTCTACATAAGGATCATCTCAACCCAGATAAATTCTATTACTTTGTGTACAGACTCTTGTGCAGTGACTTATGACAGACATATATTAAGTCAGAAATGTTTTTACATGACTATGATTTGAAGTCAGTAATGAACTAATTAAGAAAAATAGAATAAAAACATCTGCTGTGAAACAATTTTCATCATATTTGTTAGGCCTAATAACCTAATTAGCCGCGTGTTACACCACAGCATACTGCTAAACACAAGTATGGAATGAAAATGTTTATAAATCCTGAATATTTTTAGTCTAATGTGCTTATTTTATTATAAAAAGTAAAGTTTTCAATATAGTAATTTTTCTTTATTGGTTCTGTCTTCATCTATCATAATTTTCAAAACAGTTGACTTTCATTTCTCTTGACCTTTTGTAGGAATTAACCAGAATTTAAAAGAAATTACTACAAGTAGCAGCCATATGACATCACTAACTTCTGAAGAAATTCAAGGTTCAAGAAAAACAGGTATTAACTTTTATTTTCTCTTTTTATTACAGTTTGTTTAAGACCAAGTTTAAGTATTCAGCGCCTAGGCTTAGTGATTGACTCTCTGGTTTGAACAGTATTGAGAGTAAGCCTTTCACAGCCTGATACTTTCCATGCTTCATTTCTTGCCTCCTAAAATTTTAATTTCAGATTCACACATCATTTACTTTACCTAATATTTGAATGTTATCAAAAAATTAGTATTTAAAATAAACTTGTGTAAAAAAAACATTTTTTAAACAAAGACAGTGAGGATAGTGTTGAAAGTAACAAGTAAGCCTAACATGAATATTTTATAGCACAGTATCTACACTGTAATATCTCTAACTAATAGCTGAATTATAGAAGTTAATGCTTATATATGAGCTACAAAAGGTGCAATGTTTATATTTGAACTACAAACATTTAGTTTTTCAGTGGCTTCTAACCTTTTAAGATATTAAAGTTTATAAAATGTTAGATTTATGTCGAAATGTTTCTTTCATACCTTTGCAATGTAGTCTTTAAGGATTATAATTTTTTTTACATCTATAATTTAGAAATATAAAATTCTCTGTGTATACAAATTTAAGCAATAACTTTAATTTAATTAAGTTATTTTTTTCATTTTAAAATACTTAAGTATTTTCTATAACACTCTTGAAGGTTTTTGAGAAAGAATGAAAATAATTATTGTTTGGAACTTTTTTTCCTATCTTTAGATGCTCAGACCAAACCAACAGAAAAAAGAACAAGCAAATGAAGACATGCAGCTTCAGAAGACGTATCCATCCACCTAAATCATAAACTGTTTAGTTTTTACTTCCCCACAAAAAAAAACTTGCGTTCATAGATATCTAACTTTTCAATTTTATTGTAATCATGTAAACATATTTTTAAACCTCATAAGACTTTAGTTAATGTATTTACTGAAGATTCTTTCCTGTGGAAAATATTGAGTTTTAAGTTTATATTCTAGACTTAAAAAGGAGTACTATGCTCATATATGTGGTAAAGGAAGAGGGAATGATGAGAAATTGTTTTTCATTACTAGTTGTGAGTTTGACATGTGTGCCATGTATGATAGATGAATTTATTTCAAAATTAAACTTTCAAGTTTTTTTTTTTTGGTCCGAAATCATTGTATGATGTTAGAGTAACCTTGTAAAACATTAAATGTAATAGTCTAGTACATGTTAGAGGGGTTTCTGTCTTAAGTATTTGTTGTTGGTGGAATATTTACCATAACTAATGCACAGCTCTTACATACAATGTTTGAGATTCAATGTTCCATTGGGTGCTCGTTGGTTCTGTGGTAGAGCTCTTGATTTTAGAGCTGACAAGACTTGATCAAATCCACATGATACCACAAGATATTCTCAACACTTTAAGCTGTGTTGCATTATAAGAGTGACAGTCAATTTCTTTGCAGGGGTGGTTGGAGTATACTCCCTGGCTGTCTTCCTTCTGGCCACTAGTTTCAAATTAGGAACAGTAGCAGATAGCCTTAGAAGCTTTGGAATAAATACAAATTATGATATAATTTTGTGAACAAATATGATTTGGAAACATTTACTCTTTCGTTTTAAAGATTAATTTTTCAGCTAAGTTTTTCTTTTAAAGATACTTATCCATCACATTATTGAAAATCTCTTAACTGTGGTATTCACCGTGAACTCAATACTGTAACTCATCTACTTGAATTTGAACGTGACTTTCTGGATTTATTATTTTCATCAAAGACTTTTTGGTTTATTATGTTTGAGAGATTTCATGTATTATTCTTTTTGTTTTAGTATCTTTGATTGGTTGTACATCAGAAGTGTGTTTTTAGGAATTCCTTGTGTTGAGAACCAGATTTAAGCTTGTGGATTTCATTGATTTTTTTAAGAGAGCCAACTCATGCAAAATTGCCTTACATGGACTACTTAAACTTAAAGATTGTTCATTAATGTGACAATTCATATATCTTTTGTGATTACGGATCCCATAATTTTGTGTTGAAGTTCTCCATCTAGATTGGTTATTGCACCTCAAGTCAGTTTAGTGTAGACATACCTTGGTTAAATTGTCCAATATCAACACCAGTACATTGTGCCATCCTTACTTACCTTTACTTTATTAGGGTGTGTGTTTTCTTGATGGGCTTAAACATAAGATGTGATCTTAATGAGAAGGATGCCTATATTAGAAAGTCATGCTATTTTACTCATACAGATAATAAAAACAAAGCTGTCTAATTAACAAGTTCAGTTATTTTCTTGTACTTTAGTTCTCAATTCAGAAGACAGTCAAATCAAGAAGTCATTGTTTTTTATGGTTTAAGATATTGCGCCTCTGAAAGAAGCCAGGTTGTTTAAGAAGTTTTGTGCTTTGCCAATCAATTTAAAAGAACCATTTTGCAGTAATAAGAGCAGATTGATTATAAAGTTATGGTACATCTTTTCTACGGTCTATATTAAAGATGAGAGAATTAGATCATTTGTATAAAAAGACCTGCATAACCAAAAAAGGTGTTTGGTATGAATCTTCTAAATGATGCCTTCTGTGGAAAGACTAGATGAATAAGAGGATCGACTTTCAATGTAAATCCCTCTTAACTCTAACATGGAAAGGATAGAAAGTTTGTAAGAAGTAGCTCTACTCTTTAGTTTGTGCTAAGATTCTTCTGTAAATGAGACTAGTTAGAACAAAAACTTGTGATATTTTCCTGTGAAATTAATGCTGTACTTTGTTAATGAGGATTAAGATCACCAAATTGAAAGATTGTATTATGTTCGAGATGTTGGTTCTGTATGTAAAGAAATGCCAGAAGTTTCTGCTTAAGTATAAAAAAAGAAATGGTGAGAACTTCTGCTTTAGATAATGTCATCCTCACACTTGTATACAATACAAACATCAATTAAGTATTACAACACTTCTTTGTTAAGCCTAAAATAATGTATCCTCACTTGTATACAATACAAAGATTAAGTATTGCAACACTTCTGTGTTAAGCCTAAAATAATGTATCCTCACTTGTATACAATACAAAGATTAAGGATTGCAACACTTTTGTGTTAAGCCTAAAATAATGTATCTTCACACTTGTATACGATACAAACAAAAATTAAGGATTGCAGCACTCCTGTGTTCAGCCTAAAATAATGTATCCTCACACTTGTATACAATACAAACAAAGTTTAAGTATTGCAACACTCCTGTGTTAAGCATAAAATATATGGCAGTATGCTCAGGCAGCTAAAACTTTGTCATCAAGGTGACAGAAAAAAAAAAATCGATGTTAGCTATGTTTGTGCAGAATGTTCTTTAAATAACACCCCAGTGATGCATTATGCTAGTAATACTATTAGAATGGAAATTGAATTGGTCATGGGTTTTTAGTAATATCTCATTTTATCTACAATCTCAAAGTCCCCACAATAAGCACAATTTGTCAAAAGATGTCCGTTTCTTTTAGTAAGAACGTAAAAAGTTTTGAGAAAGTATGTTCCAACTTTCGAATAACTATTATTTCTGTTTATTAAAACTAAAGTTGAAGGAAATTTAATCAGCTTATGTGTGTAATTGTATGTACTTCATTAGTTTAAAAACATTAAGTTGTATTTTATAAGCTTTATAGTTTCCAAAACTTTCCTGTATCTGTTTAAAGAATATAAGGTAAGAGTTCATAAAATTGTTTTTATTTTGTAGAGATTGCAGTTTGTGAAGTTAATTTTTAAAAGGTTACCTTGTTGAAAGTGTAGGTACTTGCAAAACCTTAGTGTTTTGAATATACTTCAAAAGTTTCCACTTTTTTACTCCCGAAGAAAGATGGGGTCCACCTGTCAAAAGCATTAGTATTTCACCTTTTTTACATGTTTTGAATGGGATATACCAAAATTAGTTTGGGCTCTTAGTGTATTTTAACTATTATGAATGTACTTTAAAGCTGCTGTTGTGGCAAGGGAATTTTGGTGGAAAAGTGCAGTGGTCGTCTCAGAATCTTCTGTTAATTTCAGAAAGGTTTTGGCTGATTTAAAGATAATTTAAACAGCATGAAATTGACAGTTCCTGTTCTAATGATATAGTATCACTGGCTGGCCACGTACCTGAATAAAGTTGGGGAAATTTTATAGGTTATCTATGCCAGTTATTGGTATATTTGAACATGATCTTGGTCAGGAACTCCGCAATTGTTTTTGGTGATAAGTATCTAATTTATTATACATGATGAAAGGTTAGATCAAATATATTTTCATAGATAAAATTCAACATTTTTTTCTATTGTCAAGTTGAATTCTTAAAGATCTTTTTTCTTTAATATACTGTAGTCTGAAGTAAATATGCCCAACGTTTTTATTACTGTTTATTACTAGATTACAAGCTGGATTAGTTGGAATTATGAGGGAAAACTCAGATATCTGTGTGTTGTATGTGAACTTGTGAAGGCTGGAAAAATCTGGTATTTTTTTATCTTGAAAGTCAAGGAAAATTGTTTTGAAAGAATGTGATCACCTTGAACAGGCAGCATCTTCCTGTTTGTTTATAAATTTGGAATGTAACCAGTCATTTTAATGTAAGACTAAAGTAACACAAAATGTACATTATGTAATTAATACAGTTCAGCAACACTAATTAAATGAGACCTGACTAAGTAACTGTACTATATATATTTATTAAAAGTTGAGATAACATGAATTAGTTGAAGGACTTTGAAATGTTTAATGAATTGCATTGAGTCATAATTAGAACACTGTTATTGATTTGAACTCGTAAAAATTTAGCCACTATTTCAAATTCTTAAGTTGATTGAAATATAATTTTTTTAAATCCTTTCCTTTCAAACTTCATTAAACTTTTACAGTATGACTGCTGTAAGAAACTCACCTAGTAGCAGTAAAAACATGATTTTCAGTGTGACTGCTGTAAGAAACTCACCTAGTAGCAGTAAAAACATGATTTTCAGTGTGACTGCTGTAAGAAACTCACCCAGTAGCAGTAAAAACATGATTTTCAGTGTGACTGCTGTAAGAAACTCACCCAGTAGCAGTAAAAACATGATTTTTCCATCCTTAGTGGATGATACTTTATATGGAGGTAGTGTACCTGTTCTGTTTTGCTAATGGAGCTGGCAATAGTTTTCTTACAGTTGGGGTACAGGTTGGCTCTGTCATGGCACTCTAGGTTTTGAAGCTGGTGAGCCTGGGTTTGAATTTGTATGATACACCACACTTTAAACTGTGGGTACATTATAAGACTAACAGTCAATCCCTTAGTGTGGGTGGTAGGGTGCTGTTGACTGGTTGCTTTTCATGTGGTCAGTAGTTCAAAATTAGGAAGGGCAGCAGATAAATACAAATACAGTTGTCACTCATATGGGAGTGTTACATGGGAAACCTAAATAATCAGAAGTTCAAAAACAGCATAAGTTATGTCATGTTGTGTAACATCTTGCTGGTTTGTGGGTTTCTTATTCAAACATGTCATGTTGTGTTACATCTTGCTTCTCATGTTGTGTAACATCTTGCAGATTTCTGGGTTTCTTATTCAAACATGTTATGTTGTGTTACATCCTGCTGGTTTCTGGGTTTCTTATCCAAACAAGTTATGTCATGTTGGGTTACATCTTGCTGGTTTCTGGGTTTCTTATTCAAACAAGTTACATCATGTTGTGTTATATCTTGCTGGTTTCTGGGTTTCTTATTCAAACAAGTTACATCATGTTGTGTTATATCTTGCTGGTTTCTGGGTTTCTTATTCAAACATGTTATGTTGTGTTACATCCTGCTGGTTTCTGGGTTTCTTATCCAAACAAGTTACATCATGTTGTGTTACATCTTGCTGGTTTCTGGGTTTCTTTTCCAAAAAAGTTACGTCATGTTGGGTTACATCTTGCTGGTTTCTGGGTTTCTTATCCAAACAAGTTACATCATGTTGTGTTACATCTTGCTAGTTTCTGGGTTTCTTATCCAAACAAGTTATGTCATGTTGTGTTACATCTTGATGGTTTCTGGGTTTCTTATCCAAACATGTCATATTGGGTTACATCTTGCTGGTTTCTGAGTTTCTTATTCAAACATTTCATGTTGGGTTACATCTCGCTGGTTTTTGGGTTTCTTATCCAAACAAGTTATGTCATGTTGGGTTACATCTTGCTGGTTTCTTATCTAAACAAGTTATGTCATGTTTTACATCTTGCTGGTGTCTTATGTTTCTGTCAGTACATGATAAGTTACATCGTACTGGTTTTTAGGATTTCTAGGTTACTGAACACTCTATACAGTACTTATCCAACAATTACATTACAGTATAAAGTGTTTCAGTGTACAACAGAATACATTTACAATCACTGTAAATATTATTGAAGAGATGCCAAGATTATAGTTAATTCTAATTTTTTTTGTTTATTGTAACAATTAATCTAGTAAATATTTCATTGAATATAAGGATTTAATTGTCGGCAATGCGCCGTTTTTTTTGTTTTTTTTTAGAAAAAATTAGTGTAATACACCAGATAAATAAAGGCTTAGTTAACGTCTTGCTGTGTCCATTTTTTCTTTTGCATATGCTTAAAATTATATATTCCTCAAACCAAGGATAGAACAAATGCTAAGTTTGATAGTTAAACATGTGAAAACCTTAACATTAGGAACACATGGGTCGAGAGTATACATGTGAAAACCTTAACATTAGGAAGACATGGGTCGAGAGTATACATGTGAAAACCTTAACATTAGGAAGACATGGGTCGAGAGTATACATGTGAAAACCTTAAGATTAGGAAGACATGGGTCGAGAGTATACATGTGAAACCTTAACATTAGGAAGACGTGTCGAGAGTAGACATGTGAAAACCTTAAGATTAGGAAGACATGGGTCGAGAGTAGACATGTGAAAACCTTAACATTAGGAAGACATGGGTCGAGAGTAGACATGTGAAAACCTTAAATTAGGAAGACATGGGTCGAGAGTAGACATGTGAAAACCTTAAGATTAGGAAGACATGGGTCGAGAGTATACATGTGAAAACCTTAAGATTAGGAAGACATGGGTCGAGAGTATACATGTGAAATATTTAATCCAAATTATGTAACAATTCGTATATGTAACAATAAATGTATGTAA
>NW_013669047.1:63448-65403 GCF_000517525.1 Limulus polyphemus
CTCATTTGTGTAACACGTAATTCCGCTAATTGGTTAAGAGTATAGTGACATGTTAAGCGGCGGATATTACCCTCTCTCTGGTCAGCAGTTCTAAATCGGGGATGGCTGTACCTGGACCCCAAGAGTCTCTGGCCAGGTCGTTAAACACATGTCTGTGACGCCGTTCACGTTGATTATAAACTGTTTTGTATAATTTCGGTGAACCTTTTCACATTTCTCTGTATTTGACTCGTGTTCCTAGTAACATAAGTATTTGTTGGAAAAAACAGTTTTCGAAAAAGCTAACATTTTTACTGAAACTGACCTCCCCCCCCCCAAAAAAAGCAACAACAACAAACAAACAGAAGGCGGCTAAACTCAACTATCTTTCTAAGTAATAAATTTGATATACTTTTCACATTACTAGACACCCATATATATATATATATATATAAATGGTTATGAGTTTTTAAAGTTCTACGTGTTTACACATATACAGTCGTGTGCTATCTAAATAAATACGTTTTGGAACTTTCACCTCATGAAATAATCGTGCACAGGAAACTCGAATGATCATCTGCGAATCTGAGAGAGAATTATGGATGTAATATCTATTCAGATAACTAGTCTGACCTTAAACATTAGAAACTCGTAATATGAATCTGTTAAAACCAGACGTAACGTCAAGACGAATGGGCTTTTTCTTTTATTACTGATCACAAGGCTTTTAGGGTTAGTGAAATTCGCTAAAAATGATAGTTCTTATTATTCTTTCACGCGCCGAGTACTATACATATATATTGATACATTTTGTACCAAAAAAAAACAACAACAACAATAACAACATTAAATATCGATCAATGTCAGAAGTTTAAATTCTTGACTTTATATTCACCCTCTAGTGGTATTTTAAAAAAATTACACGATTTTTCTTCAGTAAATATAATTTTCCTTTTCAATCTTTATTTGTTCAATTCTGCCTCCTTGTATTGCACCAAAGCTAATCCTACTGTAGCTTAAAAACGTGACTGATATTTTGTTTAATGTGTTTGTTTGTTTTGAATTTCGCGCAAAGCTACACGAGGGCTTGTTTAATGCGACTGCAATTCGTTATCATGCAATACAAACAATTAAATTTCAAACATCTAGCAATATTACTGCTTGTATTTATGATTAGAGCTTGTGGATGGCGAACTTCTCAACAGACAGTGAGGTAAAACACTATATCGTGCGTCGCTATGGGTAAAATATATATTCTCTATGCGCGCAAAATTTCAGATTGTCATGTAAGTGAATGCATTTCTTCTCTCTTCGTAAAACATATATTCTCGTTTCGAATTAATTGTAATTAATACCAACAGATGGCGCTACGCTGACAAAACATTTCAAACGTGTAACTTTAAAAACGTGAAGGTTCATATAAGGTAACCGAAACGTCGTCTCTCGCTATACTTCTTCGCATATGATGACAATGTAACACTTTTAATTTAATCAACTGTGCTCTACCTGCTATCCTTGTCTCTCAAGCAACAATTTAACCCCTTTCTCCACCTAATAATACAGATCGGGGTCATTGTTAACAGATAATATTCAGTTTATGTTTTTAGTAAACGATTTTCAACTGGTGTTTCGTGGTATAAGTTTAAAAATTATTAATTTGTGTTTCTTTGATAGACAATGATGAATATATGTGTGTTTGGTAGATAAAACTGAATTTGTGTATAATTTTTATAGACATTACTGAATGTGTGTGTTTGGTAGACCATAATGAATTTGTTTGTATTTTTTATAGATATTACTGAATGTGTGTTTGGGAGACAATAATGAATTCGTGTGTATTTTCATAGACATTACAGAATGTGTTTGTTTGGTAAACAGTAATGAATTTGTTTTTCACTGGTTGTAGCTAAAACAATTGCACTTATTGTTTTAGAAGGTATTTATAAACTCCAGAGATAGTAGCCTTGAAACAATTG
>NW_013669047.1:66210-82650 GCF_000517525.1 Limulus polyphemus
AGTAGCCTTGAAACAATTGTCACTGGAGTTTATAAATACTTTCTAAAACAATAAGTGTAGTAGCCTTGAAACAATTGTCTCTGGAGTTTATAAATACCTTCTAAAACAATAAGTGTAGTAGCCTTGAAACAATTGTCTCTGGAGTTTATAAATACCTTCTAAAACAATAAGTGTAGTAGCCTTAAAACAATTGTCTCTGGAGTTTCGTAATTTATATTTAGAAGTAAAATTGTAGAAAGATTTTGCGTAAACAACTTGAAAAGTATTTAACACTATTTTGGGTAAAAGATTATTGTAATTAAATAAACGTTGTTTTGTGGAAATTTAGCTTTAGCGCTCGTGTATGTTTATCAAATATATACATTTGTTTGATGTTAAGCACAAAGCTACACTATGGGCTATCTGTGCTGTGCTCTCCACGAGGAATCGAAACCCGGTTTTTAATGTTATAAACCTTCAGACCTTTGGCTGAGCCATTGGGGGAGGGTTCATAATAGACACACACGTATCATACATTTTTGTTGTTGTCAAAGTTCAGTTTTAACGAGGCATTTTTTAAACAGTAGACATTCAAAACACCAGATGTTTTTCAGCAAGTGAAAACAAGTATCGTTTATTGCACAATCGACTGAGAGCAATGGGTGGTTTCTCGCTTAGAAATTTTCCCTCGTTTATCTTATTCTTCTTTTTTAATATTCTACCAAATAATGGAAAGCTTTCGATAAGTCACGGGACTGGTTAAAACACAAACTCTTTTTTATTTTCCATGAAAACTTTCAAATGGAGAGAGAAAAAAAAGTCACCTATTATCTCTTAAATGCAATTCGTTTTCGAAAACAAAGCGATTGCCTCAATGCTGTTAACCCGGCTCATATCAGGAAAAGCGTCTTAGCTACAAACATTCTATTACTTAGCCTTATCCCTACTCGCACCCACCATATGCCTGAATTGTCTAATGTGAGAATCATGCAGTTAAACAGGTTTCCAGGACAGTTCTCCGCAGACGTTTGATTCTTAAACGCACTCCAATGCAAATCACACACACGTCTCCCTAATCTGATTATTGAGGACGGGTTCCCAGAGTTCCTCTTCAGAGAGCAGACCTTTTAGGGGAATTAAAGTGCCAAGTGTAAGTGACTGCGAGAGGAAAGAGGCACCGTTAACAAAATCAAACCAGCGGATATTGCGCTCTCCACTGGAACGTCAGGCTAACTGCTGCGACTGGACACGGAGAACGCTAGTTTCACAGCTCGAGAGCAGTATAAACAATAACCTCTGGACATTCCAAGTTACGTCCATTTTCAGTGTCAAAAACAGGTTAAGATCTATCTATCTATTTTCAAAAATTACTGAAAAACAAGGCTAAAATATCCTGTATTAAAAGATAAGTTTGGTGTTTAGATATCGTGACTCACTTATAATTTTTTTGAGGGGGGGAGGGGGTAGACAAACCTTATTACCAATGAACACCACGACGGAAGAGCAGTTGAGAGATCTAAGGAAGTTATCAAAAGAAACCTTATTTAGTAGAAATGAAAATTTACAACGAAATCATTTTTATTTTTCAAACTTACCACATTTTATCTGAAGAAATACAGACTAAATGTCTTGGTACTGATTAATTACCTGTAGAGTGTTGATTTACATTCTCGAACTATTTATACCGCTTGTTAGTTAAAAGAATGTTTGAAGAAATTTCACGAATATGGAGAATTTTCGAGATAGATGAGGCAAACAAATGTTCGTTTAGTTCTACAAACTGGCGACAGATGTCACCTTTTGCTGTGGTTTTAAATAACACAAATGAAGGTCTACACGAACCACATGCTAATAAAATACCGGGTTTTGTATTCACATTTTGTGATCTTTTAACTAGTGCTAATTGCAAAAAAAATGCAAAGCTAGCTGTTGTGAACTTTGACTTTGAAAAACTTTTGATTCTATTGAACATCAGTGTTTGCAGAATGCTCTTTGTGCCTTTGGTTTCGATTGTTTATTATTCTATACATTAAAAACTCTATATACTTCAGCTGTTTTTATAATTATGTATGGCTCTGTTCTTAAGATTAAAATGAGCTTCCAGCGAGGAGTCCGTTAAGATGACCCTCTCGGTGGTTTACCCGTTACTTTAGCAATATAATCTTCACTCTGTTCTTATAACGAAATTTCTTTTTTTCTATTTTTTTTACAGTGATTATAAACAACTTTTAATTACAGCTTGCGCTAATGACGTTAGCCCTATTACTAGAACGCAAAACAACTGATTTTAGTTTCATATCAGATTCGAAGTTTTTATTATTTATAAACAAACGATCTATGAGCATGGGGAGTTTATTTGGCCAATCAGTTTTATAACACTACAGAAAAATTATATGTTTGTTGAACTTCGTACAAAACTATTCGAGGACTACCTGCACTGGTCGTCCCTAATTTAAACGGAAGGCAACTAGTCAACACCGTTCACCGCTAACTCTTTGGCTATTCTTTTCACCAAAGAAAAGTGAGATTGACCGTCACGTCATAACAATTCCAGGGCAAGCATGTTTGGTGGGACGGGAATTTGAACCCTCGACCCTCAGATTGCGATTCAAGCGCCCTAACCACCTGGCCATGACTTTTAGTTAGAAAGCTACTAGTATGAAATTAGGAAAGAATATTCTTGGCAAATTCTTCAATTTGATTAGAAAAGTGGATTACCTTAAATAAAAAAATTTCAAATCTTCTCGCCAAATGGGATTAAGTGCACCCTTGGTGGTAGAACTTCAGACAAGCTGTGGCTATAAATCTCTGACATCCTTGGTGGTAGAACATCAGACAGACTGTGGCTAATAATCTCTGACACCCTTGGTGGTAGAACTTCAGACAAGCTGTGGCTAGTAATCTCTGACACCCTTGGTGGTAGAACATTAGACAAGCTGTGGCTAGTAATCTCTGACACCCTTGGTGATAGAACATTAGACAAGCTGTGGCTAATAATCTCTGACACCCTTGGTGGTAGAACATCAGACAAGCTGTGGCTAGTAATCTCTGACACCCTTGGTGGTAGAACATTAGACAAGCTGTGGCTAGTAATCTCTGACACCCTTGGTGGTATAACATCAGAAAAGCTGTGGCTAGTAATCTCTGACATCCTTGGCGGTAGAACATCAGACAAGCTGTGGCTAGTAATCTCTGACACCCTTGGCGGTAGAACTTCAGACAAGCTGTGGTTAGTAATCTCTGACATCCTTGGCGGTAGAACATCAGACAAGCTGTGGCTAGTAATCTCTGACACCCTTGGTGGTAAAACATCAGACAAGATGTGGCTAATAATCTCTGACACCCTTGGCGGTAGAACATCAGACAAGCTGTGGCTAGTAATCTCTGACACCCTTGGTGGTAGAACATCAGACAAGCTGTGGCTAGTAATCTCTGACACCCTTGGTGGTAGAATGTCAGATAAGCTGTGGCTAGTAATCTCTGACACCCTTGGTGGTAGAACATCAGACAAGATGTGGCTAGTAATCGCTGACACCCTTGGTGGTAAAACATCAGACAAGATGTGGCTAATAATCTCTGACACCCTTGGTGGTAGAACATCAGACAAGCTGTGGCTAGTAATCTCTGACACCCTTGGTGGTAGAACATCAGACAAGATGTGGCTAGTAATCGCTGACATAAATAAAAGCTTTAGATCCTCCATCTGATCTTGTTAAGTATTTTCAAGATAAGATACAAAATACTGTGCTGAATTAGATACATTGGATTAACACAAGTTTTCGAGAGGTTTGTGTGTAACAGTTAATCCAAAAGCATTCGTTATTTCCTAATTCTGTACTTACCGATGCTGTTATACGTTATAGTTTTATAAATCATGAATCAACATTGTCCTTATAACTACACTGGATTTTGATATTTTACTTTTCTTTCTATTTCGAACGTGAAAAAAGTTCAACACTTTAAATATGTAAATATTTGTTTTACAGATCCTCTCCTAGATGTAAATAGTTGTTTTACAGATTTTTATCTAGACGTAAATAGTTGTTTTACAGATTTCCTTCTAGATGTAAATAGTTGTTTTACAAATACTCTCTTAGATCTAAATAGTTGTTTTACAGATTCCATTCTAGATGTAAATAGTTGTTTTTCAGATTCCCTTCTAGATGTAAATAGTTGTTTTACAGATTCCCTTCTAGATGTAAATAGTTGTTTTACAGATTCCCTTCTAGATGTAAATAGTTGTTTTACAAATTCTCTCCTAGATATAAATAGTTGTTTTACAGATTCCCTTCTAGATGTAACTAGTTGTTTTACAAATACTCTCATAGATCTAAATAGTTGTTTTACAGATTCCCTTCTAGACGTAAATAGTTGTTTTACAGATTTCCTTCTAGATGTAAATAGTTATTTTACAAATACTCTCCTAGATGTAAATAGTTGTTTTACAGATTCCCTTCTAGATGTAACTAGTTGTTTTACAAATAATCTCTTAGATCTAAATAGTTGTTTTACAGATTCCCTTCTAGACGTAAACAGTTGTTTTACAGATTCCCTTCTAGATGTAAATAGTTATTTTACAAATACTCTCTTAGATCTAAATAGTTGTTTTACAGATTCTCTCCTAGATGTAAAAATTTGTTTTACAGATTCTCTCCTAGATGTAAATATTTGTCTTACAGATTTCCTTCTAGATGTAACTAGTTGTTTTACAGATTCCCTTCAAGATGTAAATAGTTATTTTACAAATACTGTCCTAGATGTAAATAGTTGTTTTACAAATACTCTCTTAGATCTAAATAGTTGTTTTACAGATTCCCTTCTAGACGTAAATAGTTGTTTTACAGATTCCCTTCTAGATGTAAATAGTTATTTTACAAATACTCTCTTAGATCTAAATAGTTGTTTTACAATTTCCCATCTAGACGTAAATAGTTGTTTTACAATTTCCCTTCTAGACGTAAATAGTTGTTTTACAAATACTCTCTTAGATCTAAATAGTTGTTTACAGATTCTCTCCTAGATGTAAAAATTTGTTTTACAGATTCTCTCCTAGATGTAAATATTTGTCTTACAGATTCCGTTCTAGATCTAAATAGTTGTTTTACAGATTCCCTTCTAGATGTAACTAGTTGTTTTACAAATACTCTCCTAGATGTAAATAGTTGTTTTACAGATTCCCTTCTAGATGTAATAGTTGTTTTACAAATACTCTCTTAGATCTAAATAGTTGTTTTACTAGATTCTCTCCTAGATGTAAAAATTTGTTTTACAGATTCTCTCCTAGATGTAAATATTTGTCTTACAGATTCCGTTCTAGATCTAAATAGTTGTTTTACAGATTCCCTTCTAGATGTAACTAGTTGTTTTACAAATACTCTCATAGATCTAAATAGTTGTTTTACAGATTCCCTTCTAGATGTAACTAGTTGTTTTATAAATACTCTCTTAGATGTAAAAAGTTGTTTTACAGATTCTCTCCTAGATCTAACTAGTTGTTTTACAAATACTCTCTTAGATCTAAATAGTTGTTTTACATGTTCTCTCCTAGATGTAAATATTTGTTTTACAGATTTCCTTCTAGATGTAAATAGTTGTTTTACAGATTCTCTCCTAGATGTAAATAGTTGTTTTACAAATTCTCTCCCAGATGTAAATAGTTGTTTTACAGATTCCATTCTAGATGTAACTAGTTGTTTTACAGATTCCCTTCTAGATGTAATTAGTTGTTTTACAAATACTCTCTTAGATCTAAATAGTTGTTTTACAGATTCCCTTCTAGATGTAACTAGTTGTTTTACAAATACTCTCTTAGATCTAAATAGTTCTTTTATAGGTTCTCTCCTAGATGTAGATATTTGTTTCACAGATTATCTCCTAGATGTAAATAGTTGTTTTACAGATTCCCTTTTATATGCTGTAAAACAACTATTTAGATCTAAGAGAGTATTTGTAAAACAACTAGTTGATTCTCTCCTAGATGTAAATAGTTGTTTTGTTACATCTAGAAGGGAATCTGTAAAACAACTATTTACATCTAGAAGAGAATTTGTAAAACAACTATTTACATCTAGAAGGAAATATGTAAAACAAATATTTACATCTAGGAGAGAATTTGTAAAACAACTATTTACATCTAAGAGAGTATTTGTAAAACAACTACTTACATCTAGAAGGGAATCTGTTAGTTGTTTTACAGATTCTCTTCTAGATGTAACTAGTTGTTTTACAGATACTTTCTTAGATCTAAATAGTTGTTTTACAAATTCTTTCTTAGATGTAAATATTTGTTTTACAGATTCTCTCCTAGATGTAAATGTTTGTTTTACAGATTCTCTCCTAGATGTAAATATTTGTTTTACAGATTCCATTTTAGATGTAATTAGTTGTTTTTCAGATTCCCTTCTAGATGTAAATAGTTGTTTTACAGATTCTATTCTACATGTAAATAGTCGCTTTGCATATTTCCTTCTAGATGTAATGATTTACTTGAGAAATTGTTGATAATTTAAAAACAAGATACAGATATCCAGTAGAGTTTACATTGTGATGATCTCCAGTTTGGATGCAGATATTAGGTGGAAATTACTTCCGGATGTTCTAACTTCTTCAGTTTATATGTAAATATTCAGTGGATGTTACTCTATAATGTCTTACCTTCTTCAGTTTGTATTAAGATATTCAGTGGAGATTACTTCATGGTGCCCTACACTTTCCACTTTATATACAGATATATAGTCCTAGGAACTAGATAAAGAATGTATTGTAAACAATATAATAGGCCTAATACTATTGTCGTATGACAAGTATAGTTGATTAATGTCATGTTTCACCAACTTGGAAAAGGAGATCACACCATAACAAATGTTGTACATTGACTTTACTATCAAGTAAGATTGAGTGGTTCTGTTTTCTAGAACATAGATCGTGTGTGCTTAGTATATACAACTGACATATTTATGTCAAGTATTTAAGTTCCCTGAATTGTTCCTTTTTCGGCTTGGTAGTTAGAGCACAAGACTTACAACCTGCGGATCACGGGTTCGAATTACCATTGCCGATCATGCTCGTCCTGCCAGCCATGGAGGCTCTAAAATGTGATAAAAAAACACACACACACACAAAAACAGAAGACGAAGAGTTGGCGATCGGTGGGTGGTGTTGACTAGCTGCATTCCCTCTATTCTTTCATTCCTAGATTAGGGACAGCTACCTGTAGAGGATATGGGCGCCATTCTATGGTTGGTTTGCTGCTTGGTTCAACTAAGCCAAAAAGACACATTTGGAATCTCGAATTTAAACGTTTTTGGCACCGAATCAATGGAGATGTTATACTTAAGACAATATTAGTTTTGAGTGGAATGTTAAGTTAAAAGTTAAATGCTTAACGTCTTTAAAGTAGGGTGTGGTTTATGAAAGCTGTATTGATCAGAGAAAATCCCTTTAAAATTTAATAAGCAGGTGATGGTATATGAATCTGTCAACAAGATTTTACAACATGTTTGAAAACTTCGATTTTCTAAAAAGTGGTGTGAATGCACTCACTACAATTAATCATAAACTAGTTGTCTGGAGTAAAATCAATTACAATCTGACAAAAGAAACATCCTCTAGTGAACGCAACTCTGGAATGAAACTCACTTTTTATATGTTAAGTTGGAATAAACTTGATTAGATGAAATAGTACATGGTCGTTGAATTTTTTAGTAACATCATTCTTATTAGTTTGCGTCGGTGTGTACAAAATGTATGACTGCTATTGTAATAGGCTAGGTTTAGCCTAGTGGTTAGAATGCCCTATTGCAGATTGGATGTTCAAGGTTTGAGCCGCGATATGACGCTGAACACATTCTGTATTTTCAGATGTTTCAGCTGTGACAATCAATCCTGCTATTCGGTCAAAAGTAGGCGGTGGATACTCCATAAGGTCAGCAGTTCTAAATTTGGGAGGTTAAGCCTGTACCTGAAAGAATACCGTTTAGCTAATGGTGGTGGACTTTACATATTGTGTGTTAGATATGTTACATATGTTAGGATAAGGTCTTTAATTTCATACCACATCTGATCCCTTAAAAAGATACCATACATCGTTATACAAATCTGTTATAATTCAACATCGTTCGTGCTAAAAAAAAATTCTGAACAGCTAACATATTTAACCCTGTACCAGCGAGGGTGTTAAATATACACGACTGTTTCATTTATATTTAGTACGAGATTTATGGTTTAGATAGTTATAAAGCGCGAGTGTGCAATTTAGTATTTTTAGAAGCAATAATTTATCGCAGGTTTGCTTACATAATTGTTTACGAATCATTTGTTGTGTAGTTCAGTTGATGTGAATTGATGTCACTTTACTCGAACCTTTCAAGATTTTCTGGTTGCTTAAAGTGAGTATTGCTGCATCATAACGTCTCGTAGTTTGTAAAAAAGTTCTAGGTTTCAGACGGGCAATATATATATAAATGTATAGGCGACCAAGTCAGCGTATGTAATTAAGTTAGTGAAAATAAAAGTGAAAAAAGTGAAGTTAGACTGCGTGATTGTGAATTTAGCCATAAATACCGTATAGTGGCGATTTCTAAAGTGAAAATATCAAAGATTGTATTGTAATAACAGAGATAGAGGAGAATAACTGGTCTTGTCAAAGGGTGTTCTAAAGTAATTGAACCCGTCTATGTGGACTCTGACGAAAAGAAGACATTTATTTAAAGCTGTGGATACAACTGTGGTAACAAACAGTTATAGTGATGACTTTTAAAGTGTAATAATCGCAGATTGTGTTGTAATAACAGAGTGGAGAAAAATAATTCATCTTGTCAGTTGGGTTCTAAAGTAACTGAATCAGCCTGTGTAGACTTTGACATAAAAGAGAATTACTTAAAGCTCTGGATACAACTTTAGTAACCCATAGGGCAATGTAAGTGAATTTATCACAGCTCTTATTGTGATAACAGAGTAGAGAGGAATAATTCGTCTTGTCAAATTATGTTCAAAAGTAACTGAACCAACTTGTGTGGACTTTAATGAAAAGAGACAATTAATTAAAGCTTTGGATACAACTATGATGACAAATAATGTAACGAAGTTATGTCTGACTTGCTTTGAATATATTATTTTAAAACAAGTGCACTGTGTGCTCTTCGTTTATTTTTGAAATTTATCGTCAACAAATCACAGATACCTATGAAAAACTGAGTAACCAACTGCCGAAACAAAGCATTCTGAACATAATAAAAGTATGTTAGTTAGCTATAATGGTTGACTTTTAGTTCCTCTCTAAATACACAGCTTATGCTGATCTGAAGTTATCATCATTTACTACAACAGCCTATGTTTACTATAGCAACCTATCGTTACTGCAGGCCTGGCATGGTCAGGTTGTTAGGACGCTCGACTCGCAATCTGAGAGTCGCAGGTTCGAATCCCCGTCACACCAAACATGCTCGCTCTTTCAGCCGTAGAGTCGTATAATGTGACGGTCAATCTTACTATTCGTTGATAAAAAGAGTAGCCCTCTAGTCTTTCATCGATAAATTAGGAACGGCTAGAGCAGATAGACCTCGTGTAGCTTTGGGCGAAATCCAAAACAAACAAACAACAGCCTATCTTTAGAACAACATTGTATTTTACTACAGCAACCTAGCTTTACTGTACCAACCTATTTTTATTAGAATACACCTGAAAGTGTAATAAAAACAATATTAGGATCGTAAATTACTGAGCTTGTTCTACTATTTTTTTTTTTTTTTTCAAAATTGCGTGGAAGACCAGTTTAGAAACATACTGTATGGAAGTCTAGTTTAGAAACATATTGTGTCGAAAAACAGTTTGGAAGCATATGATATTGGTGTCTAGTTTAGAAACATATGATCTGAAAGTCTAGTTTAGAAGCATAAGGTGTGAAAAACCAATTTAAAACATATGGTGTGGAAGACAAGTTTAGAAACATGTGAAGTTGGAGTCTAGTTTAAAAACATATGATCTGGAAGTCTAGTTTAGAAACATAAGGTGTGAAAAACCAATTTAAAAACATATGGTGTGGAAGACAAGTTTAGAAACATGTGAAGTTGGAGTCTAGTTTACAAACATATGATGTGGAAGACCAGTTAAGAAACATAGGGTATGAAAATCTAGTTTAGAAACATATTGTGTTGAAAAACAGTTTGGAAACATTTGATATTGGTGTCTAGTTTAGAAACATAAGGTGTGAAAAACCAGTTTAGAAACATATGGTGTGGAAGACAAGTTTAGAGACATGTGATGTTGGAGTCTAGTTTTGAAACATATGGTGTGGAAAACAAGTTTAGAAACACGTTATGTTGGAGTCTAATTTTGAAACATATGGTGTGGAAAACCAGTTTAGAAACATGTGATATTAAAGTATAGTTTAGAAATATATGATGTTGGAGTCTAGTTTTGGAACATATGGTATGGAAAACCAGTTTTAAAACATGTGATGTTGGAGTATAGTTTAGAAATATATGATCTGGAAGTCTAGTTTAGAAACATATGGTGTGGAAAACCATTTTAGAAGCATATGGTGTGGAAGACAAGTTTAGAAATATATGGTGTGGAAAACTAGTTTAGAAACATGTGATATTGGAGTCTAGTTTAGAAATATATGATCTAGAATTCTAGTTTAGAAACATATTGTGCGGAAAAACAGTTTAGAAACATATGGCGTGGAAGACAAGTTTAGAAATATATGGTGTGGAAAACTAGTTTAGAAACATGTGATGTTGGAGTCTAGTTTAGAAATATATGATCTAGAATTCTAGTTTAGAAACATATTGTGCAGAAAAACAGTTTAGAAACATATGGTGTAGAAGACCAGTTTCGAAACATATGGTGTAAAAATCAGTTTCGAAACATATGGTGTAGAGCCTCAATTAGAAATATATGATGTGGAATACAAGTTTAGAAACGTATGATGTGGAAGTCTACTTTAGAAATATGTGGTATGGAAGTCTAGTTTAGAAACATTTGGTGTGGAAAACAAGTTTAGAAACATGTGAAGTGCGAGTCTAGTTTACAAACATATGATCTGGAAGTTTAGTTTAGAAACACATGGTGTGGAAAACCAGTTTATTAAGTGTGTAAGTTTAATTTAGAAACATAGGAAGATCACTTTAGAAACATATGGTGTGGAAGTCTATTTTACAAACATATAGTATAGGAGTCTAGTTTAGAGACATATAATATAGAAGTCTAGTTTAGAAACATATGGTGTAGAAACATGTGATGTTGGAGTCTAGTTTAGAAACACATGTTGTGAAAGATGCTGAATACGACACACAAAGTCTCCATCCTTCTAAGTGTGTCACAATTGTAAAATTCACCCGGCGCAGTTTTAGAAATAATGTTTCAGAAATGGATCGGTCTGGACGAAGAGAAAATACTACATTCATGTCGATACGAATTCCTCGCGTTTCAGTAAAATAAATGATATTTTCAACCGTTATATGACTGATCGGTTTCGAACCTGTGGGTTATGAACACATTTCTTCCACCGACGACATCTGTCGTTTTAAAAATACATTTTATATAAATTGTCAATATTCTGTTTAAGATTCGATTTCTGCCGTCTTTACTCGGTTGGTTCATGTCTGCTGCAGGAGAAACAAAAATAAACAGAAACAAATGTATACAATCTGAACTATCTATCACTCATAGTTCTTGCTGGCTGATCTTACAGAGAAGGAAAAAAAGTAGATAAATCACAAACTGATAACTCGAGCACTTTAAAAAGGTTGGTTTTTAGAATTGAGTTAAGAATGTTATAGTTTTATGAATGTCTATGCTTCTTACTTTCGGCAGCGAGTGCTTTGTAATTGCTTTTGTTAATTTGATTGAGATATTTGCGCAAAGCTACACTAGGACAATCTGGGCTAGCCTTACCCAAAATTTGAACTAATGGATTAAGATGGGGCAGCTAGTGAACAGAACCTACCACCAGCTCTTGGACTAGCTACTCTTGTAAAATTCTGACTGTTACTCTTATAACGCATCAACGGCCTCAAAGCTCAAACGCAAACATGGATTCTCGGATTCACAGACATAACGCCACTCACTAGATATTTCAACAAATGGATGTGGACCATGA
Organism: Limulus polyphemus; assembly: GCF_000517525.1. Lineage (NCBI taxonomy): Eukaryota > Metazoa > Arthropoda > Merostomata > Xiphosura > Limulidae > Limulus > Limulus polyphemus. The sequence continues at coordinate 78,293 of NW_013669047.1, forward strand.
GCCCTCGGTTTCAAAGACGCTACGCTACACACTAGACCACGCTCAGCCTTCAACCCTTTGTAATTGTATTTGAAACTCTCCGTCAAGCTGAAACAGAGTTCAGTAGATCACTTTAAATAGTCTTATATATATATATATATATATATAACAGAAGTGAAGACCACTTTCTTAGCTAGTGGTGTGAACTCTACTATCATAAATTATTAGTATACGTGGAATACGCTATTTGTCTGGCAAGATTATTGCACATGAGTATTACCGATATCAGCAACATCATCTCGCTAACTTTTTGATGATGGCGGACCTCCTAACTGGAATGAAAATGGACAATATCTTGAAGTGAAGGATATAAATAGTAGTCACAATCATGAGACATCAGGTGTATATTACACAAGTTACCTTATAATTCCGGTTAGCCAGAAGAACGGAAACAGCCTTTACTTAAATATACAGAGCAATGCTATTTTCGGTTCTATAATTTTTTTAATTAATACTTTATTATTTTGCACAAGATGTTTTCGAAAAATACAACTTTATTAACCGATGCTGTACGGGTTCGGTCCATTGGACCGATTCCGTATTGGAGAAGGAATATGAAGTATAATTCTGAACTTACTATGTGTATGTGCACAAGATATGGCAAACTTCCAGTAAAGTCTGTTGTACTCAGAATATGCCTGATTCAGACTCTAACAAGTCAGGATGCAAAGTGATATTCATGTAAAGAATAGAAATACGTTTGTCCAGGGTAAAGTTTGTATATTTCATTGGCATAAACTCTAGAACCACTGAACTGCATATCTACAGTTTTGTTTTCAGTATTCCTGTATATTATATTTGTGGTGTTTATTCTCTTCTACCACGAACTGTCGTTAAATAAGCAACTTAAAATGAATAGTTAATAACTCTGACAACAAATACATAATACCATGTTGAATAGCACCCTGTAAAAGGTCGCACACTTTGACCCCCACACATTTAAATACGGTTAAGCTCACTTGAAGATCCTTGTAAATACAAGTTTTGACTGAGAATGTAGGAGTTATATTTGATGTTAACGCGCATCGTTGTTTCTTCGGTGTAACTTAGCAACTGTCCTTGTCGTTGCTTAAAGCAAATCGCGTAAGGAATTATTGTCTCCCATCTATTTCAGTAAAGGTTCATTTGTAAATTACGTCATCTGTAGCATCTCAACAGCAACGAACATAGTCCTTAAATATGAATCTCAATAAAACAAAGGCTAGCTTCATTTCCTCCTGTCACGCACACTAGAGCGTTATTATAATGGCTGTCCCGCTTAGTCGGCAAATCTGCAGTGGGCTCAGTAACGACACACTTGTCTGTCACAACCACTTAAAGCCGTGATGTGTTTTCTGTTAAGGCTTTTAACTCTCGAAGGATTGTGTACTTTCGCGGTGAGCTGTTTTGTTTTGATGGGTAACACCTGCCTCCCCCCCCCCGCCCCTCTCCTCCCGTCCGATCTGTCAACATCTTTGTTGTGGTTTACAACGTGTCAAACACTCAGCCGCCTGGTCTTTAAAACTCTAAAGAGATCCATTAGGAAACCAAAGATTAACAAGACATGCTAGTCACGTTGTCCAATGTTTCATTCTCGTTCCAAAGCCTAGGAATTGTGAAAAACCTCATATCACGTCGACAAACTGACAAATAATGTGTGAAGAATATATCTGTATACTTTTTTGGAAATTGCCTTTCAAAAGAATAAATTTGGGAGATAAAAGAAGGCTTCGTGTAATACGAAACCGAAACTAAAGCCTATTTCACGTTCTTTCGTTTTTGTGTGAAGAGACCAGACTTCAATAAAACTCAAAACTGTTGGTTCTGCTTCTTAACTATGGTTGCAATTACATAAAACAATAAACAATTTTAGAAGTTTTGTCTGAAAAATATAAGAAATCTGGTGAAAAAGGAACATTACCTCAGAAGTTTTGGAATAGAAAAAATCAGATTTGATATAAAATTATAAACGATCAAAAATGAAAATATCTGAAAATTCTGTTTTTTTTTTTCTCATCTCTTTCATATCTTCACAAAATGTAGAAAAAATTTACAATATTTTCTTTATTCAATAATAAATCATTCTCGTCAAATATTGTTGCTTTAAGACATGATTTCTTATTTAATACAATCATTAAATTTGTTGTCTTTTTCTTTCAGATAGATAAATAAATCCTAACATTGCTTTATATCTCGTGAACAGCAATTCTAAACAATTTGTATTTTGCCGCTAGATGGCAGTAAAGTGTGTTATGGAGTTAAATTCAATTACAAAATAGTTATACAATCTAATCTTTTCTAGACCGAGAGAGAGATTGAATTACTTATAATATTTTGTTATTTAAGGGAGGGTGAAATGTGATTTATGCGTAGATTTATCTGTTCGCATTAATTGTTAGAGATGAAAAATAAAATCGTATAATACTTTTGCTCTTTCACACTGGTAAAATGTATCTAATTTATATGAAACATTGAAAGGATTTCTTTGCTGTAATTTATTGTAATCTTGTCCATGTCACATATAATTTGACATTTTCTACGATAACATATTTATCTTGTATTATAATTAATTTTGGAAGTAATTTGTACTGTTAATGTTTTATTGTTTGTAGTTAAACGCAAAGCTATACAATGGGCTATCCGTGCTCTGCCCACTACGTGTATCAAAACCCGATGTTTAGCGTTTATAAGCTCTCAGATCTACTGAGGAGTCACCGGGGGGCTAATGTTTGATGACTAGATTTGATCTGAATTTCGCGCAAAGCTACACGAGGGTTATCTGTGATAGCCGTCCCTAATTTAGCAGTGCAAGACTAGAGGGAAGGCAGCTAGTCATCACCACCCACCACCAACTCTTGGGCTACTCTTTTACCAAAGAATAGTGGGATTGGCCGTCACATTATAACGCATCCACGGCTGAAAGGGCGAGCATATTTGGTGGGACGGGGATTCGAACCCGCAACCCTCAGATTGCGAGTCAAGCGCCCTAACCACCCGTCCAAATGCATCTTAAAATTGTTCTTAAAAATGAGAAAAATTATCTTAAGTAACAATCAGATAACTATATAAAAATGTTATAAAATTATGAAGTAAAAGTTCATCTTCTAGGAAGCATTATGTAGAAACAAAATATTTATATAGAATTAAAAACTATCACAGAAATGAAATTATTCGTATGAAGCTGACCAGTCCACCCAGCTAAGTCCGACCTAATTAATGATTAAAGACTGGACATCGCAGAGTCTCGGGTTCGAGTCATGAAGCTATCAAACATGCTTCGCACTTTCAGCTGTGGGTGCCTTATAGCAGTGAGAGTAAATCTCGCTAAAATGTTATGAGTAGCCACTTCGGGTGGCGGGTGCTTCCGAATAGTTGCCTTCACTCTGCTTGTAGTTCAAAATTAAGATCGACTACTCCTGAAACATGGGATTCCCTGATGTAGCTGTTTACACCATCATGTACATAATGCACCTTTATCTTTCAAGTGAAGACATGAACAAACTTTTCAAGTTAATAATGTTTATAGTAATCTCTGTCGTCATATTCATAGTTTTACTTTGTGCAAAAAAACAAATTTTTATATACCTGTGTGATAATTATATGATGAACGTTCTTTGACATCTTCGTTAGAGTTCAAGAATACTGTTTTGAATACTTATAGATGAAAGAAACCAGATGTAACTTTCACATCTTCGTTAGAGTTCAAGAATACTGTTTTAAATACTTATAGATGAAAGAAAACCAGATGTAACTTTCACATCTTCGTTAGAGTTCAAGAATACTGTTTTAAATACTTATAGATGAAAGAAAATCAGATGTAACTTTGACATTTTCGTTAGAGATTCTAGAACGACGACATGGTATGTTTTCCTAATGTTTAAAAATGAAAGTAAAGATTCTAGAACGACGACATGGTATGTTTCCCTAATGTCTAAAAATGAAAGTAAAGATTCTAGAACGACGACATGGTATGTTCCCCTAATGTCTAAAAATGAAAGTAAAGATTCTAGAACGACGACATGGTATGTTTCCCTAATGTCAAAAGATGAAAGTAAAGATTCTAGAACGACGACATGGTATGTTTCCCTAATGTCTAAAAATGAAAGAAAAGATTCTAGAGCGACGACATGGTGTGTTTCACTAATGTCTAAAAATGAAAGTAAAGATTCTAGAGCGACGACATGGTAGGTTTCCCTAATGTCTAAAAATGAAAGTAAAGATTCTAGAGCGACGACATGGTATGTTCCCCTAATGTCTAAAAATGAAAGTAAAGATTCTAGAGCGACGACATGGTAGGTTTCCCTAATGTCTAAAAATGAAAGTAAAGATTCTAGAGCGAC
>NW_013669047.1:83240-87468 GCF_000517525.1 Limulus polyphemus
TCTAAAAATGAAAGTAAAGATTCTAGAACGACGACATGGTAGGTTTCCTGATGCTAAACTTCTATGACAGGATACGTGCAGTATAACTTAGTACATGTCTTACGTACAGTACACTGTAGGATATGTCATAGGTACAATGCAGCGTGGGATAGAATACCTACAGTACAGGACAAGATATGTCCAGTACATAAGGTGTCTGTTATGGAATTTGCGATCTAAACACTTCTTGCTACCCCCACCCCCGAAACACACATAAGTTCTTATAATTACAGTCTTAGTTTTGAATGTACATTAAACTTTTCAAGTAACCTGTTTCTATTTGGATTTGTCAGTAAATTATTCGACTTCAATGCGTTTGGAAATTTGTTTTATTCTGTCCTGCTCTGAAGTTGAACGTGAAAACTTACTGGGTAATTTGTATTTTTGTTCTGCTCTAAAATTGACCAAGAGAACTTACACGTTTCTAGGTGATGGTGTTGATCCTACAACATAATCATATTGACCAAAATAACTTACACGTTTCTAGGTGATAGTGTTGATCCTACAACATAATCTTATTGACCAAAAGAACTTACACGTTTCTAGGTGATGGTGTTGATCCTACAACATAATCATATTGACCAAAAGAACTTACACGTTTCTAGGTGATGGTGTTGATCCTACAACATAATCATATTGACCAAAAGAACTTACACGTTTCTATGTGATGGTGTTGATCCTACAACATAATCATATTGACCAAAATAACTTACACGTTTCTAGGTGATGGTGTTGATCCTACAACATAATCATAATTTGAAGTCGTGTTTTCTTGAGGCCAAAATTGTCTATAACGAAAACATTAACATTAACCGTTATTTTGCCATAGAACTGAATCTTATATCTACTCAGTGTTTTAGTATTACAAAGTTACATACTTAGCTGTTATAATGAATCCACTATATGTGTCCCCATCTACTCAGTGTTTAGTGTTACAAAGTTACATACTTACACATACAGTGGATTCATTATAACAGCTCCCCATCTACTCAATGTTTAGTGCTACAAAGTTACATATTTAACTGTTATAATGAATCCACTATATGTGTCCCTATGTACTCAATGTTTAGTGTTACAAGTTACATACTTATCTGTTATAACGAATCCACTATATGTGTCCCGTTTACACTGTTTGACATACTTATCTGTTATAATGAATCCACTATGTGTGTCCCGTTTTACTCAGTGTTTAGTGTTACAAAGTTACATACTTATCTGTTATAATAAATCCACTATATGTGTCCCGTTTTACTCAGTGTTTAGTGTTACAAAGTTACATACTTAGCTGTTACAAATAATCCAATATACAAACATCCCTTTGTAAAACCTTTATATTTTGTTTTCATCTTTTATAAACATATAATAATGAAATCGATTGCTTCTTTGTTGTTAAGCCCACCAATGGGATCGAACTCCCAAATTTAGTGTTATAAACCCTCAATATTACCGCTGAACCAGAACACTGCGTATGAAATCAGACTAGTTACTATTATATATTATATATTTTCTTTTCCTCTTAAAGTTCGGGCGAATGTGGAAAGCTTGTTGTGGAGTAGAATAAATAGTACTAACATAGAGGTCAGTGATGTAATAAAAAGAATAATACCTTTAAAGGAATATTTACGTTTCTTTTGTTGGACTGTTATACACACTAACACATAACGCTATCACTGTTTGACTTTTAACAGATTTATCTGTTTACATTTTTTTATTATATGTGAAAAAGTAGCACGTGTTCAATACCGACAAAATATGAACAGAGACCCCGCTCTCTGCTCTGGTGTTCATTCTCTTTAAATTCTATTGAATTCCAAGTTGTTATTTGAAAGTTACAAATGATACACTGGGATTTCTTTAAATGTACTCTCCTGACTCTTTACTTCGACTTCATTTGGAACTTTTTCGTACCAACTAACTTTCTCGTGAACCCCTCGGTTCAGAAATTTTGATATTTCTTTCTTGTTCCCAGAGTAAAATATTTTTTTAATGCGATAACAGGCTGTGATGTAATTCAACATTTTCTAACAACAATTTAAACACTCGCCCCCACCCCCACCCCTTCCTAGTGTTGGGAGAAAAATGGAGGAATCATTGGCAGATCCAAATCGGTGGATAAAAACCTCTACACAGATGTTTACCTTATGTTGACGAATATTTAATACCCTAATGATAAATGAATAGGGACAACCTTCGGAAGGGAGAATAATGTATCGAAGACGTAGTCAAAATTCTCTCTTCTATGTGTTGATTTTGAACAAAGGAAAGTAAATCATGGTATTCCAATTTCAAATGAACTATAATAAACAAACGTTTCTTTGATTTTTAGTTTTATCTGTCAATGTTTCATTCACAAAATAAAAATCTCCGCGCGTCCATTGTCTGTCTTTACTTGCTTCCTGTTACTGTAAGCGGGAAAATTTTGTATTCGTTCATTTTGTCATTTTCGAATAACCCTTTCTCACTGGTAACCAATTTTGGCATTATCGTAATGACATCAGTTTTGACGCAACTCATTTTGTCATTCTCACATTTTCGTTCATTCATTCCAAGCTCTATCCTGTCAGCTTCTGTAAAATATTTAACCTTTAGTAAAATAGATTTTTGTCGACAAACATCTGGCCATCAAATTCATTTAGTTATACTAGTTTTTAATGTCACGTGTCTCAATGTGACCAAATAAACTATTGTGTGCATGACAACTAGTCATCCAATTATAAGAGTGCATCTTATGTCACTAGATATTACCTTCATGATTTAGAATCATAATAACTCTAACGATCTGAGAATTATCAACCGTTCCTTAAACGATCCCTGTAAATGTTAACTTACAAACAAACTCGGTGTTTGCACAGCAGATTAAAGCTAGTCGTTATAACCGATAGTTTCGGACGTATTACTTTTCTGCCATTAAAGAAAACCAATTCTTGTTAGTATTGCTAGCTACATAATTAACGCTGTATGTAGATAACAAAAGCGTGTTATGATTACACGAGGCCTGAAAATCAAGTGAGATATTAAGATATATCTCACTCATGATAATAAGGATAATGATCCTAGTTAGAAAAGAAAAAGAATCCTTAAAGTGCAAGATTTACAGGAACTCTCATTCAATTTTTGACCAATGTTTTAGTTATTCTTTGAAGAAGACACTGTTTGCCGATCTAGTTCCTGACGCGGCACATTTCTTTGTGTATAGGAAAATCACTTTTTACAGGGAAACTAGTAACGCCCTACTTTTGTATGTCAAGTATTTCCTTCTTGAAATCCATTAGACAAATTTTCATATTTCATGAGAAAATCGCTCGTAAATAGGCGAAGATAATACCAATTGACAATATAAATGAATTGAATTTGTTTGTTTTGAATTTCGCGCAAAGCTACACGAGGGCTATCTGCGCTAGCCGTCTCTAATTTAGCAGTGAAAGACTAGAGGGAAGAAAACTAGTCATCACCACCCATCGCCAACTCTTGGGCTACTCTTTTACCAACGAATAGTGGGATTGACCGTCACTTTGTAACGCCCCCACGGATGTTTGGTGGGACGGGTATTCGAAGCGCTCTAACCACCTGGCCAAATACATCTTAGGTAAAAATCACATAACTGATCTTAATTAAAAGTCAAGTAACTGATCTTAGGTAAAAATCAGATAACTGATCTTAAGTAAAAATCAGATAACTAATCTGAGGTAAAAATCAGATAACTGATCTTAAGTAAAAATCAGATAACTAATCTGAGGTAAAAATCAGATAACTGATTTTAAGTAAAAATCAGATAACTAATCTGAGGTACAAATCAGATAACTGATCTTAAGTAAAAATCAGATAACTAATCTGAGTTAAAAATCAAATAACTTACACGTGATTTTGAAATGTTATGTTGATAGAAAATATTGCACTAAATGGAACAGACGTCGTCTTTTTCATAATAAAAAAAAAAGGGAATTATAGATGTTTAAGTTCCTACTATTTTTCGTGAATTCAATCCCACGTTTCCGAATACTTTTGGTATCTATACATATTGTGAACAAATTTGTATGACATTGTTTAAAAAAATGTATGATTTCACTCATAAGATAGTGTGATTTCATTGTTACATTGCTATAAATCATAAAAAGGAACATAATCCAGTTATATTTTATTAGATATAATACAGCCAAGATGATTTTAAATGTTTTATTAGATATAATAC
>NW_013669047.1:88412-96166 GCF_000517525.1 Limulus polyphemus
ATTGTACATGATGATAATTGCTTTGATAAATGAAAGACCTTATTGTACATGATGATAATTGCTTTGATAAATGAAAGACCTTATTGTACATGATGATAATTGCTTTGATAAATGAAAAACTTTATTGTACATGATGATAATTGCTTTGATAAATGAAAGACCTTATTGTACATGATGATAATTGCTTTGATAAATGAAAACCTTATTGTACATGATGATAATTGCTTTGATAAATGAAAGACCTTATTGTAAATGATGATAATTGCTTTGATAAATGAGCCAAGATGATTTTAAATGTTTTATTAAATATAATACAGCCAAGATGATTTTAAATGATTTATTACCAATACCTTCAAAATGTAACATTATCTGACCGTACTGGTAAAACATGCTTGGTGTGACGAGTCGTTTTTAATTTATTATTTTTAATTCTTAACTATTAGAATGATGATTAACCATATTTTAGTTACAACATTGCGGTTACAGTTTTCAGAGTTTTGTTTTATAATATTTAAAAATATTAACAGTTGCTGAGTTAATTATCTTGTATTTGTATTTTTGTAGATTATTTACATAGTAATGTTACTAAGGCTATCAGCCGCCGTCCCTAATTTTGAACTACTGACCAGAGGGAAGGCAGCCAATCAGCAGCACCCTACCGTCTACTCTAAGGGATCGACTGTCGCTTTTATAACGCACCCACAGCTTAAAGTATGGGAAATAACCTGTGTTATCACAAAGGTTCGAACCAAGCTCTACCACAGGATGATTTAATTATTTCTTTCTGTGGAAACGAATCCTCTGCAGTACAACAAAATCTGTAATATGTCATAAGCCCTATCTATATTCGGCTGTGAAATGTCATAAACCCTACCTATATCCGGCTGTAATATGTCATAAACCCTATCTATATTCGGCTGTGAAATGTCATAAACCCTATCTATATCCGGCTGTAATATGTCATAAACCCTATCTATATTCGGCTGTGAAATGTCATAAAACCTCTCTATATCTGTCTATGAAATATCATAAAACCTCTCTATATCCGGCTGTGAAATGTCATAAAACCTCTCTATATCCGGCTGTGAAATGTCATAAAACCTCTCCATATCCGGCTGTGAAATGTCATAAACCCTATTTATATCCGGCTGTGAAATGTCATAAAACCTCTCTATATCTGGCTATAATATGTCATAAACCCTATGTATATTCGGCTGTGAAATGTCATAAACTCTATCCATATGCGGCTGTAATATTTCATAAACCCTATCTATATCAAGCTATGTTATGCCATAAACCCTATCTATATCTGGTTATAATATGTCATAAACCCTATCTATATCAAGGTATGATATGCCATAAACCCTATCTATATCTGGTTATAATATTTCATAAACCCTATCTATATCAAGCTATGATATGCCATAAACTCTGTCTACATCCGGCTGTGATATGTCATAAATCGTATCTATAACCGTAACTAAAATCTATATAAAATTAAATTAGAAATTAACAAACAAACAATAGAATCTACACTTACAACATCTATAGACGGACAGTTTTCATAATGGTAGAAAGCATAGGCTAACTTTCCTTTTGGGATTTGGGTGAACTTGTCACATGGAAAGTGACAGAGTACCGAAGTATTGTTATAATTGTAAGTTGGGTTTGTTTTCTATTCTACAAAGTTCACCGGTGTGTTACAAAATAGGAATTTGTCAACCACAAGTTATTCCTTTACTGCTTTATTAAAAAATATTATTCACTAGATCTGGACTTTAAATTATTTACTACATGGCAATATGAGTAAAGACTGTGATCAAATTATTTACTACATGGTAATATTAGTAAAGACTGTGATCAAATTATTTACTACATGGTAATATGAGTAAAGACTGTGATCAAATTATTTACTACATGGTAATATGAATAAAGACTGTGATCAAATTATTTACTACATGGTAATATGAGTAAAGACTGTGATCAAATTATTTACTACATGGTAATATGAATAAAGACTGTGATCAAATTATTTACTACATGGTAATATGAGTAAAGACTGTGATCAAATTATTTACTACATGGCAATGTGAGTAAAGACTGTGATCAAATTATTTACTACATGGTAATATTAGTAAAGACTGTGATCAAATTATTTACTACATGGTAATATGAGTAAAGACTGTGATCAAATTATTTACTACATGGCAATGTGAGTAAAGACTGTGATCAAATTATTTACTACATGGTAATATGAGTAAAGGAATGTGATCAAATTATTTACTACATGGTAATATGAGTAAAGGAATATGATCAAATTATTTACTACATGGTACTATGAGTAAAGATTGTGATCAAAGTATTTACTATATAATACTTAAACATAATATTAACACAGTTTTCTCTGAGGGGGAAAAATTTAAATACAAAATAAATTCTAGATTTAAAAAAAATATATATATCAAAAATCTAACAGTACTTTACAGTTATTACGTGTTCTGCTACAAAAAACAAATGAAACCCTCTAGATATATCAGAAACAATAGAACCCAGCAGTGTACATTTTCCCATCATGTTCATTGCGTAGGTTTGTTTTAAAGTTCCGCGAAAAAATTGCACGCATATTCATTCATCATTTTGAACATATAGGTAAGTGGGAAGGCAGCTAGTCAAGAACACCAATCGCCAACTCTTGAACTACTTTTGTCTGATCGAACAGTGGAATGTGACCGTCATTCTTATAACGCACCCCCCCCCCCCAGTCCCAAAATACAAAGCACGATTTTACGACTACATGTTGCGAAATATGGACCGACGGATTCACAATTTGGGTACTCTAACCACTTGGCCACGCCCTGCCAAATTATTTTCAAAGGGGAATGAAGCTAATATTTTTACATTAAACACGATTGCTTTCGTCTGGACCATTCCGCAACTTAACTATCCCAGGAAATCCTTCTGTTTCACAGCAGTATAGAAACATTCCATAAAGGAAAACCTCAGTTAGGCGGAAAGCTTGATTTGGCTATAATCCGTAATTTCTTCCCTCTCGCCATAAGGTATACAAGTGACCAGTGGCTAGTTGACCGTTACAAGTTGTCTCATTCTGTTCAATTGACCACTTAGTAGCTCTAAGAAGACTTTTGTTACTTAAAAGCTCTCTTGTGGCGGTTGTTACGAGACGAACTCATCTTGACCATTGCAAATAAATAGCTACTTAAATTTCTTTTCCTGCACGTGCTTCAAGTGTTAGAGTGAGAAAGTACGTGATCATCTTATTTCATTCAAGGCAGGAATTTCAGTGAGCTTATCTCCTTAGTTAGTCTTAAGTCGAGTAGTGAAGAATAGATGTCTAATCTGTAACACATTGTGTCACATTGTGTCTCTCAGTTTATCCGCTTTCCAGCCCGATGAGATTAAGGGTTTAGGGAAGCCATATCTAATCACATTTTATGAGATAGATATAAAGGCTTAAGTATCTAACAATGTATCCTCTTGTGATCTTCTTCTATATAATGTTTTGTTTTGTTTTGTTTTTTTGTATAAAAGAACAAAGTTTGTCTTTTATTCGGATTATTGACACGATAAAAAAGAAAAAATATGTATGTCCCAAATCTTCTCCTGCACACCTTACTCGTACAGGAAATAGTGGCTGTTGTGATAACGTTCACTCCACATCTTTGTCTTAATTGAAGTAGTTAGCATGATAACTAGTATTTAGTACGATAACGTTCACGAAACATCACATGATGTATAAGATTTGACACATGCAGAGCGTGGTCGAGTGGTGAACCTGTCGTAGTGTGGGCTCAAGGATAACAGCAAAAATAAAAAATAGCTTTCCACACACTTCGGAGCCGTGGGGTTCATGAATTATAAGGGTGTTGGTCAGATCCCACTATTGTGGGCGACCAAGACAGTGTAGATAAAGAGGTAACAGTAGGTTGTGTTCACCACCTAACCTTTCCTCTAGTCTATCAGTTCAAAATTAAGGATGGTTAGGGCAGATAGCCCACGAATAGCTTTGTATGAACATCAGAAAACAAAGAAATTTAAGGTGCTTGTTACCTTTATAATACATAAACTGATACGATAATGTTGTTTGACAAATGTTAATGTGCACGTGTGTGTCTGATTATAGTTGGACCGATTGTTTCATCAAACTTGGCATGCACTTTTAGGATCCCCACATAGGGACAAAGAGGGGTCAACATTAGAAACTGGGACCCTACGTCGTTCTTGTTCGTGAACCAAGTACATCAGCTAGTGTACAATAATGTCCATCAGAGTTTAATCATTCTGTTATAATTACAATAGCTACAGCACTGAATGATACATAGTTTGAAAAATAAATTATCCTATATCTTTTTTTAAAAAAGTCAATGTTGACAAATATTTCGATTTGAGTTTCGATTCTGGTTTCAGACCATCGTGTTACGATTATGATGTTTAGTGCATATTACCCATAAACCACAAATTTCATCACTTTAGTATACATTGTTCCCAGCAAGTCCATTTTGTGTGACTTATAAGAACACAGCTTCTAAGTGTTTTGTGTGACTGATAATTACACAGCTTCTAAGTGTTTTGTGTGACTGATAAGTACACAGCTTCTAAGTGTTTTGTGTGACTTATCAGTATACAGCTTCTAAGTGTTTTGTGTGACTTATAAGTACACAGCTTCTAATTGTTTTTGTGTGACTTATAAATACACACACAAAGCAAACAAATAGATTATTCTAACTTTCAGTCAACGTTAAGAATATTTTTAAAAAGGACGCTTTAAGGAAGTGGCGCTGAATAATGTTTCTGAGTTCACAAGTTTTTGTATTTGTTTTAGAGTTTTCGTACAATGCTCCACCTACGCATAGGCGTCCATAATTTTGAGCTGATGGAACAGAGAGAAAGATAGATTTGTCAATTCCTGGGCTGCTCCTGTCTAACCAAATAACGAGATATCGCTGTCGCTCTTATAGTGCACCCAGGGTTACTAGGTATCGATCAGGTTTTTTGGGGGGACACGAACCTTGAATCTTCTGATTTACAGTTGCACGCTAACCACAAGGTCATCTCCTGTCCCTGACCTGAGTAACACTTTCTGCTTTGTAGCCTTGGAATTTAATTAAATAACAAAAATATATCAACTTTTATTATTTTTTCAGTCTAATCCTTCTAATCTAAAGTTTATCATGTATGTTAAAACATCTAACTAGCCTACATGCAATACTAAACACAATCTATCTTCAGAACGTTCAGTGTGAGTATACTCAAGATATAATAAAATCTAGATTTAGGTCCTAAATAAAACGTGATAAACCTAGACTTAGAACCTTAATAAAACGTGATAAATCTAGACTTAGAACCTTGATAAAACGTGATAAATCTAGACTTAGAACCTTAATAAAACGTGATAAATCTAGACTTAGGACCTTGATAAAGCGGGATAAATCTACATTTGGGACCTTAACAAAGCGTGATAAATCTAGATTTAGGACCTTAATAAAACGTGATAAATCTAAACTTAGAACCTTAATAAAACGTAATAAATCTAGACTTAGAACCTTAATAAAGCGTGATAAATCTACATTTGGGCCCTTAATAAAGCGTGATAAATCTAGATTTAGGACCTTGATAAAGGGTGAAAAATCTACATTTGGGACCATAACAAAGCGTGATAAATCTAGAGTTAGGACCTTAATAAAGCGTGATAAATCTAGATTTGGAATGACAAACATTTATAAATCTTAACAGCCTCGTCTCCAATAGGCCGCCCGTTGGCCACGACTTGCCCCTGAAATATTGATATTCGGTTTTGCAACATTAAAGTTGTTTGAGAACAGTTCAGTAAATTTGAGAGAATGTGTTTGTATTCAGTTATTAGACATGTAATAAACTGGCTATTGTTAAAATTACATCACCTTCTGTATTCCTTGGTTATTAAAACATGTCCATCTGTGCCTCTACTATTACTCTTTCTCTCTCCGGTACATGACTTTCTCTTCATTATAATTAAGCGGCCTTCGATAAAAGTCTCTCAGTGACTCAGCCGTATGTTCACGGACTTACAACGCGGTGGACAGAGAGCATATAGCCCATTGTGTAACTTTGCGCTTAAAAAGAACAAACAAACCTACGGTTAAAAATATAAACAAGAGGTGGAGACTACTATCTTAACTTATAAACCAGTGATCGAGTCTTGGTCTTACGAAATTATAGGTAGTCTAACGAATAATTATTTAACTGTAATGAAATAATTATGTAACTAAATACTAGCGATTTTTCTTTATTTTTTTTTATTTCCCATAATAAGAAAGTGGTTCAACAGAACTTACATCTTTTAAATTAAGAACGTTTGGGTTCAGTGAAATTATCAACGAAACGATTTTATTATTGTCATTGGGACCATAAAACATTTCCATGACAAAAAAACTGGATAGGTCATATCTCATGCGAATGGATATCATACGTTCACGTGACAGAAATACTTCTGTTATTTCCAGACAAATATTAACAATGCAGCTAATACATTCGTTATCAAATGAGTTGTCAAGATGGGGCACAAACCAATGTTGTTGTTGTTGTTGTTTCTAACTTGTTTATATATATAGAAAAAGAAAGGGGTGGGGCTCAAAAGACTGTATTTGAGGAGTACGGACCTTGGTGGGTGATCATTCATGGTAATAAAATGTGGACGTTGAAGTAGCCGTAATAACAGAATATTCAAGAAGAAGAAAAAAAAAACGTGGTCAAGCAGCCCTCTAATTTGATTTGTCCTTTGAAAAATCTCGTGTGGTTTGGCTTCTTGGACTTTAGTGACCTGTCTACAAACTGTCGTCAAGCCTAACTGGTAGAATAGCCATCAAGAGACAATCCAAGCACACCAAATTTTATTAGTGGATCTTCTGGACGTTCTAATCTTTCAGCGGGCTCAGTTCTGTCTTCTCT
This sequence comes from Limulus polyphemus, assembly GCF_000517525.1. Classification (NCBI taxonomy): domain Eukaryota; kingdom Metazoa; phylum Arthropoda; class Merostomata; order Xiphosura; family Limulidae; genus Limulus; species Limulus polyphemus. The sequence goes on from NW_013669047.1 coordinate 95,358, forward strand.
GTCTTTTTCTTTGCCCCCCCCCCCCCATGACAACATAGATGGATATGAATCACTAGAATAAGAAGAAGAAAAAAGGAATTTTGCCGCCGATCTGTTTTGCGTGGGACGTAAAGAGAGGAAATACTCCAAAAATAATATAAAATACGACATTTTTCACAAACGCTTTTCAATCATTTTTCGTAGATTCAAATTATTTAAAACTGAACATTTTTGACTTAACAATAAACAAGCATGAAAGTTCGTCTAAAATGCATCAGTAAATTAATGAAAGCAACTATCATCATCTACAATAAGGTCTTTCATTTATCATAGCAATTATCATCATGTACAATAAGGTCTTTCATTTATCATAGCAATTATCATCATGTACAATAAGGTCTTTCATTTATCATAGCAATTATCATCATGTACAATAAGGTCTTTCATTTATCAAAGCAATTATCATCATGTACAATAAGGTATTTCATTTATCATTGCAATTATCATCATGTACAATAAGGTCATTGTATTATATCTAATAAAACATTAAAACTCATCTTGGCTGTATTATATCTAATAAAACATTTAAAATCATCTTGGCTGTATTATATCTAATAAAACATTTAAAATCATCTTGGCTATATTATATCTAATAAAACATTTAAAATCATCTTGGCTGTATTATATCTAATAAAACATTAAAACTCATCTTGGCTGTATTATATCTAATAAAACATTTAAAATCATCTTGGCTGTATTATATCTAATAAAACATTAAAACTCATCTTGGCTGTATTATAACTAATAAAACATTAAAACTCACTTTGGTC
>NW_013669047.1:97166-125854 GCF_000517525.1 Limulus polyphemus
GCTGTGTCACTGGGGGGCGTACAATAAGGTCTTTCATTTATCAAAGCAATTATCATCATGTACAATAAGATCTTTTATTTAAGGAATTTAGTCCTTTGTTATTTAAGCACAAAAATATTGAATTTTGATAATAATTTTCTTTGAGAAAATAATTCAACTATTTTAAAAATATCGATACATCCATATTTGTGCTTAATCTGTTAAGCCATTTTTGGCCTGTAATATCTATTTATTGTGTTTCTAATAATCAGCAAAACTAAGTTATTTAGCCTCCAGGGTGTGTTAATGTTGGAAAATCTGGAAACGAAAAAAATCGAAAAGCAAATTATAAAAATAATCTAACATTAAGAGTTTTAGGAATTAAACAATATATAAATATATTATCCAGAAACCCAGAATATTTATGAAAATTTGACAAATTTAGCACCATATAAAAATCAATAATGTATTTTTTAACTATATCAAATCAAAAATCTTTAATCTCTTTAATATAATAGATATTTTTATGCGCATACATATTTGTTTTTCTGCACCTTAACATATTCACTGCGCATTTGAGTTAACATCTGTTGCCAGCCCACGAGACGTGTTAGGAATATCTCCATTTTGGCTGTCCACAGGCTAGTATCACTATTGGTTACGTATGTTAATGAGCACGCTGGAGCCGAGATTGCTTTGGTTCTGTGTTTTATCAAAACTATTGTAGACGGAGCAATCGTATTAATATAATCTCTTTCTCTATTTGATCTATTTGTATTTTTGATTTGATAACTCAAGAATTTAATCAAAACGGTTGGCTTATTAAAATGGAAGAAGCATATTCCTTTTGTTTTATTCAATTTCGTGAAAAGCCACTCGAGGGCTATCTGCATAAGCCGTCCCTAATATAGAACAGATAAACTAGATGGAAAACTATTTGTTTGCTTGTATAGTAGTTAGGCACAAAGCTACTCGAGGGCTATCTGCATAAGCCGTCCCTAATTTAGAACAGATAAACTAGATGGAAAACTATTTGTTTGCTTGTATAGTAGTTAGGCACAAAGCTACTCGAGGGCTATCTGCATAAGCCGTCCCTAATATAAAACAGATAAACTAGATGGAAAACTATTTGTTTGCTTGTATAGTAGTTAGGCATAAAGCTACTCGAGGGCTATCTGCATAAGTCGTCCCTAATTTAGAACAGATAAAATAGATGGAAAACTATTTGTTTGCTTGTATAGTAGTTAGGCACAAAGCTACTCGAGGGCTATCTGCTTAAACCGTCCCTAATCTAGAACAGATAAACTAGATGGAAAACTATTTGTTTGATTGTATGTTGAGTAATGGGATTCGAACCCTCGACCCGCAAATTGCGAATCGAAACCCATAACCACCAGGTCATGTCAGACCGAATAAGCACACGCAAATTGTCTGTTTTATGGGGGAAACAAATCCGATTTTTATTTCTCTTTCCAATAACTGTTATTTGTTTTATACGAGATAACTATTTGTTTAAGCGCAAAGCTACACAAAGGGCTATTTGTGCTCTGTCCTCCGCGGGTAAACAAACTCTGGATTTTAGAGTTGTAAATCCCCATACTTACTACTGACCTCAGAAGACAATAATTTACCAGATATAGTTTCAAAAGTTCAGTTAGATTTCCAGGTCTCGAGTCAAACAGAGAACATCATACTAATAACCCCCCCCCCAAAAAAAAAAAGATTTCCTGTTTGAATGTCTGTTAGCTGCGTAACATATAGAATTAACACGGGCATATAGTTTGGAAAAATATGTTATATTTTCGGGTTAATATCCCAAATTTTTATCAACTCTTACATCTAGACTATTTTGATTTTGAAGCGACGGTGCAGAGAAAAGGTTGTGCATACGGTTTTGAAAAATAGATAAGGCTAACAATTTGCCCAAGAAAGTGCTGTAGGGCAAACTATATTCTTTATAAAAAAGCTTATATTTTTCTACTTAAGTATTCATCGAAACACGCAAATTTTGCGTATGAATCAAAGAACAAGAAAATCTGAATCACTAATTCTCACAACATGTCACCAGAGGACGCTTGAAATATACACTACTATATTTCATTATCATGATTTTTTATAAAGACTGCTGTTTTTTAGTGTAAAGCTACACAATGGGCTATTTCTGCTATGCAAAACGCGGGTATCAAAACCTTTTTTTTAGTGTTATAAGCCTTCAGACTTACCGCTAAGCTACTGGGTGGTTTTCATTGAAAGATAAAACATTTTGAGCAAATATGTACTGTATAATTGGTTTCTTGCCACCTCCACTCACGCATACAAAGTTATCTGTATAACTCGACTGGATTATCGAAACTATTTGAAATTATATGTTCGTATGTTGACTGATTTTGGTTTTCTCTGTTATAATTTGCACTAAAACAAAATGGAGTTGATCACAAGAGCGTGTCTTGCAGCTCCTTCTAAAAACATGATGTCAAAAGTGTTTGAAATTCCACTAATGCCAGTCGTTTTAATTCTCTGATTTGGTTTTCTAGTTAGATTATAGCATTATATGATAGTTGTTTCAGCTATACAAATGGCTACTTCCGCATAGCTAACCCTAATTCTGAACTGATGATCGAGATAAAAGGTATCTATAGTCAACAGTATCCAGCACCAACTCTTGGACTACTCTTATCTGACCTATAAATGGGACTTAACCGTCACTCTTATAACGCATCCACGTCCATAAAATACGAGTACATGTTTGTGATTACAGGCTGCCAACCATGAACTCTAGGATTTACAGTCTGAGCAGTTTTAATAGAATACTTCTGGTAACTTACTTTTACTGTCGGAAATGTGTAATACTAAATATTTTAATTATGTATGAGTACGTTTTACCGAGGAAAAGCTAGATTTTGATGGTTGTGTGTAAATCTAAAGTAATTCCAATATTCAACAGTATTCTATAATATAACTTACCGTCTCCCCGGTGGATCAGGTGTAAAGTTACAGATCTACAACGCTAAAATTCGGGATTTGATTCCGCGCGGTGGACAGAGTGCAGATAGACTATTGTGTAGCTTTGTGCTAGAAAAAACCAACGACAAAAACGTCTTTCATGTCCGCTAAAAACACTGGCGTAGAATGGAAAATTTTAGCATTGGGGCAAAAGTACAGATACTACTTAGTTAAAAACTTTTTATTTTTTAAACATTGTTAAGTGGAATTTCCTGTCTAATGTCTGTTTGTTTGTTCGTAAGTTAAAAACTTTTTATTTTTTAAACATTGTTAAGCGTAATTTCCTGTCTAATGTCTGTTTGTTTGTTCGCTGTTAAGCACAAACCAACACAATGGGCTATATGTGCTACGGGTATCGAAACTCGGTTTCTAACGTTATAAGTGCGCTGTGCCAATGAGAGGGCTATTTACTGTCATTCTGTTTACCGATCTCATAATTAAATAAATGTAATATATCTCTAAACTTTACTAATATTTATAAGAAAGCCGTCATTTCTTGTGTTATAACACCAAAGCTACGTCGCTTGGATACCACTCTTCCCTCTTACCCTTAAAAAAAAAAAGATTCACCGGACTGGCACAATTGGCATGACCCAATCCTGATGGAGCGGCTGCAGACATTGTGTACTCGCTGTTATGATTAAAAGCACCACGGTTTACACTACGTGTACACTATTGTTGAGATACGCACTTACGTAGATTGTTTGTTTTTGAATTTCGCGCAAAGCTACACGAGGGCTATCTGCGCTAGCCGTCCCTAATTTAGCAGTGTAAGACTAGAGGGAAGGCAGCTAGTCATCACCACCTCTTGGGTTACTCTTTTACTAACGAATAGTGGGATTGACCGTCACATAATAACGCCCCCACGGCTGAAAGGGCGAGAATGTTTGGTGTGACGGGGATTCGAACCTGCGACTTCTCAAATTGCGAGTCGAGTGCCCTAACCACTGGCCATGCCGGGCCGCTTACGTAGAACCCGAAAAAATAAAAATCTTAATTTTTTTAAATAGAATTAGTTCATCGATGTTAAAATCGTGTAAAATCACAGAGATGTTAAACTCGTCTAAAATAACAGTTGTTAAAATCGTCTAAAATCACAGAGATGTTAAACTCGTCTAAAATAACAGTTGTTAAAATCGTCTAAAATCACAGTTGTTAAAATCGTCTAAAATAACAAAGATGTTAAAATCGTCTAAAATCACAGTTGTTAAAATCGTCTAAAATAACAGAGATGTTAAACTCGTCTAAAATAACAGAGATGTTAAAATTGTCTAAAATAATAGAGATGTTAAACTCGTTTAATATCACAGTTGTTAAAATTGTCTAAAATAACAGAGATGTTAAAATCGTCTAAAATCAGAGTTGTTAAAATCGTCTAAAATAACAGAGATGTTAAAATTGTCTAAAATCAAAGAGATGCTAAAATTGTCTAAAATCACACAGATGTTTAAAATCGTCTAAAATCACAGATTTTTAAAATCGTTTAAAATCACTGAGATGTTCAAATCGTTTAAAAAACAACAGCAACACAAAAAGCAAGTGTAATTATGCAAAACTGGTTTCCTACATCGATGCAGCGTTAAAAGTTAATTGGCTTAAATCGTTTAGCAGGTTCGAAAGAAAAATTACCAGATCAAGTTTAACACGCTAATTAAATCACAAGAAAAATGTAGACATATCTTTTTCTAAGACCTTCCCAAGCTTTTTGTAATTCTTTTAAGGCAGCTCTGAACTCAAGAATAAAATCATTTATAAATTATGAATAATAAGCCATTAGTAAGCGAGAGTGGGAAAAGGATCTGTATTATATACACACACATATATATATTGAACTTTTTCTCTAATGATCGTTGCCTCGTTTGAAGTTCTTTTGATAACATATTTTAATTTTCTTAAAAGGTTTCTCGTTGAAATCCGCCACAGACAAGAACAGTATTAATAGGATTACACAGTTTAATTTGCATTTAAGAAACTACAGCGAAGAACGTCTTCACAACTGTCAACTCCTCATCAGTACTCGGGTCGTCACGTTCCTTAGATTACAGACACTATAGGGCCGTGTTTTCAAAACACAACGATAACAAGCACAAAACTGGAAACGGATTGAAAAAGCTTTCGACTTAAACTTTAATGGATTGTAATCGGTACTTAAGCAAAACGGCTGTCTTTGAGCTTCTGCGGGGAAGCTTTTAGCTTGACAAACGACTGTACAGAGAATTGTACTTGATACAAGTTGGGTAAAGTATTAATGGGCCGTGTAGGGAGTTTTAATTTAAAAGTAACGTGTTCTGAAACAAAAACAAGCTAAGTGGTACACGTGAAAAAAAAAACCAAAAAAAAACAGCAACAATAACACCATTTGTGATTTTACTAGAAAGAAAATGCCTATTAGATTCGTAACATAAGTGTAGTAAACCCACTGACTTAATAATATCTAAACCCTTCCTCCCTAAAAATTATGTGGAAAACAAAATAGAAGTTTCGAGAACCTCTGAAATTGGAAATTTCTGTTATTTCTAACGTTCTCTGTTTTGATAGCGAAGCGTTCATTGCGTTAAGTCAAAGGAAAATAAGACCCCAAGTGTACATTAAAATTCTGGTTAAAGCGTAGCTAGTATAATATTTCCTCTTCTAAAGTGTTTGGTATTGAAAATGGAAAGACTGATATAGAGAATACAGAAACAGATTAATTCACTTAATATCTATATATATATATGTGTATATTATTTTATTTACAACGAACCTCACCGGGAGTAACCTAATGGTTAACCTATCGGGCTGCGAGGTGAAAGGTCCGAGGTTCGAGACGTTTTACATTTTCAGTTAATGAGCCCATTACAAGAGTGATTAGGTGGTCAATCCTATTATTCTGATGGAATGATGCTGTCTGGCGTGTCTCCCTCTGGTCACTATTACATAATTAGAGCTGGGCTTCCTCTGGTAACTATTACATAATTAGAGCTGGGCTTCCTCTGGTAACTATTACATAATTAGAGCTGGGCTTCCTCTGGTAACTATTACATAATTAGAGCTGGGCTTCCTCTGGTCACTATTACATAATTAGGGTTGGCTATACAATGTATCATCAATTTCTAATATAGCATTCTTTATAATTAAAAAGATCCTAAAAGTTTAATGAATCACAAAATATTTTACACGTGAATGTTATTGCGACAACCTTCTCATACCGCATGCCATGTGTAATAAGTGTAACCGTAGACCACCTTCTCATACTGCTTGTTATGTGTAATAAGTGCAACCGTAGACCACCTTCTCATACCGCATGCCATGTGTAATAAGTATAACCGTAGACCACCTTCTCATACTGCGTGTCGTGTGTAATACCGTAGGCCACCTTCTCATATTGCGTGTCGTGTGTAATAAATGTAACCGTAGACCACCTTCTCATAATGTTTGTCATGTGTAATAAGTGCGACAGTATAGACACATGATTCTAGACATTGAAGCATATAAACTAGTAATTAAACTATTACGATAAAATTCCACAGTGGCTCATTAATATAAGCTTGAACATTTTTAGTGCTAAAATTCAAGTTTCGATATTTGCAGTGAGCACAGTGCAAATATAGCCCACGGTGCAATTTATGTGGCAACGAAAGCTCGGTTTCAGTTCTGTTATATTAAAGACATTACGTCTTGATGTGTAACAAGGCAGTTTTCGGTCTCTTTAGGTGTACGTGAGTATTATGAATGTAAGTTAATTATATTAAAGACATTACGTATTGATGTGTAACAAGGCAGTTTTCGGTCTGTTTAGGTGTACGTGAGTATTATGAATGTAAGTTTAGGTGTAAGTTAATTATATTAAAGACATTACGTATTGATGTGTAACAAGGCAGTTTTCGGTCTGTTTAGGTGTACGTTAGTATTATGAATGTAAGTTTAGGTGTAAGTTAGTTATATTAAAGACATTACGTCCTGATGTGTAACAAGGCAGTTTTCGCTCTGTTTAGGTGTACGTGAGTATTATGAATGTAAGTTTAGGTGTAAGTTAGTTATAGGAATGTAAGATTTCGTATTTCTGACTTAAAGTAATTATTTACTTAAAGTACTAAAGAAGTTTTAAGGCACCTTTTACATAGATCTTCTCACTATCGATGAATAAGATGAACACTATAGGAGTTAGAGTATTTGTATTTTGTATTTATGGTAAACTACTAAGGCTTTCTGCTGCCATTTCCGAGTTGGAACAACAGACTGGAGGGAAGGTCTGCAGACCCCTATCACCCATCATCCACACTAATGGATTGATTGTAACTCTTATAACGCATATACAGCTTAAAGTACAGGGAGTATTTTGCAGTATCGCACAGATTCCAAAGTTAATTCTACAGCTACGAAATTCAAAGCTCTGCCACAGGGCCAACCAGTACCCCAGACGTTTGAGAACAACAACAAAAAGACCATTAAAAACTCTTAATCATATAACAAAGTGAAAAAAAAATGTGGATTATCTGAACACTGTGGGTTTATGATTAAAATCCCACACTTCACAACAACAAACAACACGTGTTTAGAGCTTTATAAATCAATGTAATAGTAAAAACACAGAGAAGCCATTTAAAATATTCATTTAAGTACAGTTTGCTCCGATGAATTGAATGAAAAAATATTGTTAGTGGCAATAAGATAAATTGTAATGTAGATGGGGGCTACTGACAAATTTTTATTTCTAAAAGTGCTTTTCTTCTATTTTTCAGACAACGTGTAGTTAAAGGAAATGGAAGGGGTCTGGCGACACCGAAACCAATTTTATCCCTTTCAAAGACGCGAGCTTCTAAATCTATCTACTATGTATCTCGAAGATATCTAGACTAGTGTTTACAGTTGTAGGCCAGTATTATTATTATTATCGTTCACGTAAAACTGCTTGTCGTTCTTTCGAGTTTGTCGTTGATGAACTATGATGACGTGCCTGAGAGAAATGTGTGAAGCCCCACTCCCTGGTCCTTTAACGTGAGCTCTGTACCACTTTACGACGGTGACGAAATACAGCTTTGGCATTCACACGTGAAAATCTAGCGAAGCCTTCTGTGCATTCTACACTTGAGCCCTCATTTCCCGAAATGGTTGTAGTGATTCTTAGATGAATCCCCGTCTGCGGTATTATAGATTAGGGTTTTGATCCACTTTAGATCGCTCATTTGTTTTAGGAAGCTTCTGTAGAGAACCGTGATCTCAAAGGCATGGGGGTTTTGGGATCCAAAAAACATTAATCTCAATCGCCGGTTACGAAGTTTTGAACAAAGAGACTAATCCTCAATAGTTGCACGACCTTCTTTAAGTTGGTGGCTTGAAAAGCCATCAGTCTGTAAGCAGTGCGTCTTAAGCTTTCATTATGGAGACTAGAAGGAAAAGTTTCCTATAGTTATAGCGCTAAAACGACAAGCTCAACATAATATAACGGCCGCATAAGAGTGATTGAGATAACAAATATATCCAAAATGCGTGTTACATTCCAACAAAATTGGTTCTAGGTGCAGAGTTTAAAACATACTAGTTATTTTGCCTGTTTTAATGATTTCAGGATCCAACACAGAGCTTTGGATTTGTTAATGGCGCATAAAAAGAAATACTTAAACAATGGATATACCAGTTTTTATAACACTGTGTTTCAGTTCATGTTTCACCTGTCTATTCATTTTGCCTGTCGATCTCTCAAAGGAGCTGTAAACACTGGATGTTCCCCAGTGGCACAACGGTATGTCTGCGGAGTTACAACGCTAGAAACCGGGTTTCGATACATGTGGTGGGCAGAGTACAGATAGCCCAATGTGTAACTTTGTGCTTAATTACAAACAAACGACGGACTTTTTACATGTGAAGACTATAATGTTAGATTTTGTATTTTAGTTCCAGAAAATGAATATTCTCAAATCAATGTTATGAATGTATTTTCCTTATGAAATTCTTCCTAATTGTTTACATACAACAGTTCAACCGATAACTTATTATTAGAAAAATTACTGCTCGTTTTGCGCTATATATTTTCGAACGTAAAAAGGAATTTAGGAATACCAGCCGCCACAATAACTTGATAATACCAGAATACCAGACGTTAAAATAACTTGATAATATCAGACGCTAAAATAAGTTGATAATACCAGCCGCTACAATAACTTTATAATACCAGAATACCAGCCGCTACAATAACTTGATAATACCAGAATACCAGACGTTAAAATAACTTGATAATACCAGACGCAAAAATAAATTGATAATACCAGAATACCAGACGTTAAAATAACTTGATAATACCAGACGTTAAAATAAGCTTGATAATACCAGACGCTAAAATAAATTAATAATACCAGAATACCAGACGTTAAAATAAGTTGATAATACCAGACGCTAAAATAATTTTATAATACCAGAATACCAGCCGCTACAATAAGTTGATAATACCAGAATATCAGACCGCTAAAATAAGTTGATAATACCAGAATACCAGACGCTAAAATAAGTTGATATTATCAGAATACTAGCCGCTAGAATAACTTGATAATACCAGAAGACACTAGAATAATTTTATAGACATAATCGAAAATATGAGTTTACATTCCCTTTGAAAAAGTTTCAAATAAGATTAAATTAGTCAATATTCTACCTTTCATTTCGTTTGCGCATGCGTAAGTCGTTAACGTAGTTCAAGTGAAAATACGTCATTAGATAATATGGAAACTGTCATTGGCGCTGCTGGCGAAAGGAAAGCAGCGAAGTAAACCAAGTTTATTGAATAATTTAAAGACGAATGTCTTAATGCGATTAGACTGAATTTTTAAAAATTGATTGACAAGAGGTGGACGAGACATTTGTAGCAGATTTATTGAAATTTGCTCACATTTTGTGGGCAGATGCTTGGCAGAAAATGGTTCGAGGCATATTGCATCATGTTGTTATATAACTGGTATATTATTTACGCATTATATAAAATGCAAAGAACCATATGCATAGATTATATTGGAAACTAGCGATGTTTCAACAGTTTCTTTTTTAAACATTGTATGAATTCTGTATATCTTTATTATCTTTATATCTGGTTAAACTTTTGTTTTTCAATTCATCTCTTAAAGTTTTTGCTGTTCAAGTATTAGTTAGAGCTGAATAAGATACACACTATCTAGTGTTTAGATGTTTAGTATTCTAGTGTTTTAGATATGTAATAGTACCAGAACAACATCTAATTTTTAAAGTATTGTGGTTTCCAATTTCAAAAGAAGGAGCCTTAGGATACCAACCACCACTTCTTAAATGCAACTAATTTTTCAAAATTGAGAATTGTTAGCTCAAAGAAGCGTGATCACGCAATAAACTGTTGGGGAAAATCTCAAGTCCTCAGATTTTCTACATTGATTGCGTATATATATTGTTACGTCTCTGGTCGTTAGTTAATTTTCCGTAAATAAATTCTTTCCGAAGAAACTTTAGCGATACAAGTCCTTTCTTAAATAAAACTGGTTTATCCTTTCTGAATACAACTTTGCAATACACTTAATTTCCACAGTCGCGCTATAACAAACGCTACAATTCACAACGAACGTCTCACGTGCTCGCTCAACAATACGTCTCTCTCTGTCAGCAGTTCAATTACACATTGTTGCCGTCACTTCTTGGTGGCTTATATATACAAGACTACTGCATATCTAGTAGCCTCTCGAGACTTCAGAAAGGGACGTGAACGTTCGAGAATATGACGCGTTACTAGCGTAACGTGACCCCGCTGTCGTAACAATATATTTAAAGTTCTAAATGATGTTTCTTCGTCATTTTTCTAGGATGGAAAACCGTGGAACAGGTGATTATGTGTGAAATGTTTTGATCAACAAAATTTTATTAACAGAATAATGAACAGAAAAATATCGAGATATAAAACAAAAGTAGTGTACCTCTTAAGCTTAGATTCCTGTCAACACATTCACCCACCCACCATATCCACCCATCACATTTCCACTGGGCGAAGGAAACAAATGTCTTGTATATTATGGATACTATTATTTTCGATGATCCATTAAAGAAGAAAGAGGTTTATGCAATAGAAAACCATTTTATAAACAAGAAAGCATCCTTAATAGCCGCGGCACTTGAAATTATTTTAGGCAGGATCAGAATAAATTAATCTATGAAGCCTTTTTTTCTCCCTTTTTATTAGCTATATTTTTGCGCGACAACAATACCAAGCTTGGGTCGCGCGCGTAAACCCGATTTGATTGCTCATTAGGATCTTTACCAGCCTACCCTCAAAATGAAATTATTTTAGGCAGGATTAGATTAAATTAATCAATGAAACCTTGGGCGTGATCAATTATACCAATCGAAATGGCTTGACTTCCCGATTCCAAAATTGCAATTAGATCTTAAATCGGTCAAGAGATGACGGAGCTACGAGCTAAAAGTTTGTACTTGAAAACAAAAACTCAGAGTCGTTCTATGAACCGCGCTATGCCGTGGCTAAAAATTTTAATATCATCGGTGCGATAACTTTATTTAATTCTATATGCAAATAAGAAGCTTGAGAAGTTTTAAGGGTATTTAAACAGTTAAATGTTAATGAAATTTAAAATTTATGGGGACATGAATTTGATAGATTTTTTTATTATTTATTTTCACACAAAATAAATTTTCCAGCAAGATTTTCAAGTTTTTACGAGCACGGCCTTAAGTAGTGTTTTTCTGCGCGAAATAAAATAGTGCAGTGATACAAAGAAAGATATAAGTATAATTATATATTATAGAACAGATTATAATCTAGTATAGCTGATATAACGTTATCACTGTTCAGGTTACATGTATTCACAACACCCCATAAAAAGCATGCTGGAATTTATAATAAAAGTCACGTGATTATTGTTAATCATATCTTCATTACGCGAAATTAAATTTAGTACATAGTGTTACGTCTCTGGTCGTTTGTTAATTTCCCGTAAAAATTTATTCCAAGAAACTTCAGCGATACAAGTCCTTTCTTAATTAAAACTAGTTTATTATTTCTCAATACAACTTTATAATACACAGAATTTCCACAGTCACTTTAACTTAAACACACGCTATAATTCACAACGATTCACGCAGTTTACTTACGGTCACTACCGCTCACTTGACTCAATTATCTGTCTCTATCTCCATTTATCTGCAATTATTATCTCCGCTTTATTTGCTGGGCTTATATACTAAAATAGAGGACGCCTAGAAAAGACTAGAGTTGTCAGGAACAGTCATGATCTTTCTAGAAACTCCAGCGCGCATGCTTCGAGCGTCACGGGACTTCCGCTGTCGTAACAATAGTTTATTTTAATCGAAAACTAAGCAAGATTATCATTAAATAATAAAAAGAACTTGATTTGCACTGCAAAATTAATCCACAAATGTTCCCATACCGTGGATATGTGGCAAGTTCGTGTTCGTTTGCTGTTATATTATTATTATTTCCAAAATAATTTGATAAAATTTAGGTTTATTTTTCTCTTATGAGATAAACAGTCATTGGTCTTTATCAACAGTTAAAATCATACTTTTGATTGTTTGTTTGTTTTTAATTATGCACAAAGCTACACAAGGGCCATCTGTGCTCAGCTCACGGCGGGTATCGAAACCCGGTTTCTAGCGTTGTAAGTCCGCAGACATACCGCTGTGCCACTGGAGGGGGGATACTTTTGAACGATGCTTAATCGTGATAATAGAAAGTTCAGTAATATTTATTGGGGGTAGGTCTATTATAGAGATATTTACTGGTTGGTAACATTCCGCAGTTTCTTTGTATCAGTGAGTATTTATTAACACTAAAGTAATTTTATATAAAGTTAAAAAATAAAGGACCTGTTTAAAAATTTTTATTTAAAAAAGATACAAACAGATGTTTACTAGAATATAATTAACAAGTTTGAAAGATAAATTTAAAAAGAACACATTGAAACGACTCGTTTCCATGGTAAAACTTGTGTTTCTATCATCTAAACTTTAATGGCAAAGTCTTCCACCAGTCGAGGTGCGTGTTTTAAAAAAAAAAACATTCTGGTCTATTTATTTAACATAAGATAATTTTATATTTTTAATGACAACACATTAAAGAAAACTAATTGTCCAACAACAAAGTTTCATGTCCTTTATAATGAAATTATAATAATAAATCACAGTAGAAATTACCCTAACTTTATGTAATTAGAAAAAAAACAATCTTAGAATAATATAATTTGGGGAAAACTGATGATTGTCTGTCAGGGCCGCGCTTACATGAGCCAATATTTTCTCATGGTAAGCTGTACGTAGCTTTATCCAAGGTACGGTCATTCGGTGAGTTAAAAGTTTGTCCCTGAAGGTTTCAAATATTTAAAATGTTGTTTACATGAAGGTTTTGCAAAAACCTTTTCCAAAATTAATTCGATAGTCTTTAGTTCTATACAATTCTCTATATTTCAACCCGTTCTACTAACATAATTTGAAAAAACGTTTGTCGGTCCATCCATGCGTATGAATATAAAGAAGAAGATAAAAGAAATATTCAAAAGAACAATTACATGTATAAGTGTAAAGCCTACTAAGCGGCCAGTCTACGGATTTACACCGATAAAATTAGTGGTTTGATTCCTCTGCGTGGATACATATCGCTTTGTTGTAAGAAAAACTCACATGTTAATTTATACGTGTATATGTTGTTAAAGTTTAACAAAAAAACTTTTTTCTGGTGGAAAAAGTGTAAATCATAATTTGAAAGTAATTCTTTAGCATCGCAATGATTTTTAAAAGCTAATTTTCATAGTATTTGTTTATGTCGTTTTAATAAAATATTACATTTTTATATTTAAAAAAATTCATATGCATGAAGCATGTTTGAACACGTTTTTTTTTACATGAAGCATGTTTGAACACGTTTTTTTATTTGAGTTTCAAGTAGGTTTACTGTATAATTTTCTCAATTTTGTTTACAAATGTAATGTTTCGTTGAGTTTTGAGGATTCTTTAAATAAGTCCCCAAACATGGGTGACTAATTCAAACCTTTGAAGGTGGGTTGGTAATCACAGTATCAATATTGCTTGAGATGATCTTTAATTTTAAAATAACCTTTAGAAAGAGCATATCTTAATGGAAAAATATTCGATTTTCTATGGTTAGATAAGAATATGAATTGAGTTAAATACCACGATGATATATATTTTATCGAATGTGGACACGTCCTATTACTATAGCATAATAGTTCTGTTGATTTAAATCTTATTTTTTAAAAGTATTTCACTAGATGGCAGGACGATAGCTCCAAGGAATATGTTAGTACAGCTTGCTATTTTTTAGTGAGGATAGCAGTATAATTAGCAGCCACTATGGTTATTAAATAAAGTAAATAAGAAATACATTGCATTTTTCTTTGTAACAAGACGCGGAATTCTCAAAGACCTCGTTGAACTATTATTTATTAATACTTTGTCTGGAATACTTAGTGTTTAGTATCTGCGGGATTTGTTTTATCTAAGCAAACATCGATATGTGAGAAAAGGTATTTTTTTATTTTTATGAAACACGTTCTCCTTATATCTTGAATGTATTGTAAACACTTAATTTGTGTAAGGAACAGATCAGATTCTCGGGAATACGAATGTATTAGCCTAAATACAAGAGTGTATCAGTGGTCTCGGTGTTGTCTGTAGCACCTTTGAGGGACTATACAAGATTTGGAAAGAATCTGCATAATACAAGTTCAAACTACTTTCATACACAATGCAGGTCATTAGTCTTAAGATATTAATAGTATTGTTTGATCTTTGATTTTATATGTCGAAAGGGGTTATTTAATATGCATGATAGTCTGCAACACAGTATTTTACCCTACTCCACACTTTGTTTCGGGTGAGACGCGCGGGAAAATGTTCACGGCTCTTTATCACGAGGATCACTGTAAAAGTGACTTTATGACTTATCCTATTGTAAAAGAAACTGTCACCCGTGTACAACAAGAAGGGACTACAGAGCGGGACCGTTACCGAGAGTTAAGCTGTTCTCTAAACATATGGCCAGGAAAGGGAACAGATGCGAGCTCAAGTCCAGCATATGAGCAATCCAGTGCAAAGGACCCCCATCAATAAGGTTGTTCCGAATGGAGAGCCTGTATTAGGTGTGCCAAATAACCCACAGTCTTGTCACTGCACTCAACTGTTTGCTTTATAAACCTTTATAAACTATTTTTCAAGGGCGTCGACATGCTATTTGTTGCTGATAAACGAGGACATTGGAGAGGGGGCAGGTTTTTGTGGTCCGAATTGCCTGTTAGGTACCCTGGTTTAGTAAGCTCGACTCGACGCCTTCATTGTAGAAAAGTGTCCAGCGAGCCGAGTAATTGCTTTATTCGCGCCTTGTAACAACGGAGGACTCCTCCCCACATCTGCCTGCGGAGTCCAGCTTCACGAGACATTTTTAAGATCACAGATAATAAGGCGACAAGTCGTTAGGCCACGAAGAACGGGGAGGAGGTGGAAATGTTGAAACTCAACTCTTCAAGTATCTCTTGTAGACCCTACTTCCTGTGAACTTAAGTGGCTTTATTAACACATAACAGAAACGTGGACTGTTTTTCCTGATTGACAAATAGAGATATTATAAGTTTAATACTATAAAAATGGTCTAATCAGTCTAAACTGAAGAGCGGAAACGAGTTAGATGCGACCAAAGTTTGGTGAAAGATAGACCAATCTTTTATTTTGTATTAATATTGATACTCGGTGGCACAGCGGTAAATCTGCAGGCTCACTACGTTAAACATAGGGTTTCGATACCCGTGATGGCAGAACCCAGATAGCTCATTGTGTATATTAATATTTTCTATGGATGTTTGATGTTTCTTTAATAGCTATTGAAGAGTAAACCAGATCTGTTCTGATACAAAATTATACGTCGTTATTTTCAGTTTGTCAGAAACATCATTACAGCGTGGTCCTATGTGTTACTGATACAGGATATCTATTACAACGTGGTCCTGTGTGTTACTGATATAGGGTACTTATTACAATGTGGTCCTGTGTGTTATTGATATAGGGTATTTATTACAATGTGGTCCTGTGTGTTACGATATAGGGTATTTATTACAATGTGGTCCTGTGTGTTACTGATATAGGGTATTTATTACAATGTGGTCCTGTGTGTTACTGATATAGGGTATTTATTACAATGTGGTCCTGTGTGTTACTGATATATGGTGTCCATTACAACGTGGTCCTGTGTGTTACTGATATAAAGTATTTATTACAATGTGGTCCTGTGTGTTACTGCTATAGGGTATCTATTACAACGTGGTCCTGTATGTTACTAATATAGGGTATCTATTAGAATGTGGTCCTGTGTGTTACTGATATAGGGTATCCATTACAGCGTGGTATTATGTTTTACTAATATAGGGTATCTATTACAGTGTGATTCTGTGTGTTACTGACTTAGGGTATCTATTACAACGTGGTCCTATAGTTTACTGATATAGGGAATCCATTATAGTGTGGTCCTGTGTTTTACCTTCGCTATAGAATATCCACTACAATATGGTCCTGTTTGTTACTATTGCTGCTGTAGGGTATCAGTTACAACATAATTCTAAAGCCTGTTTCTGAATTAGATGAACGCAGAGTTTTACCAGTCTGCCTTTGTTCAACGTATTTAAAAGTCGCCACTAATCTCTTTCCTTTTAAGAAAATAATCCGATCTCAACAAGAAAGATCGAGCTATAAAAAATGGGGATTAGGATTAAGTAGCATTGTTAAATACGACCGTCCAGGATTGGGGGGGGGGTCATTTGTAGTTGACTAAAAGCTTGTGGATTATATAAAATACAAAGAGGTTTGTGTTCTGTTTGGTAAAGTATACTGAACGCTTTGCTTGACAGACATTAGGAAGTTGCAACACTTTTATGAAATTCGACTGCAGAAAAGAGGGGAAAAAAATGAAATAAACTTCCAACAAAAATGAATAAGGTTTTTATCTCCAAACTCAAATCCGTATTTAAAGTTGTGAGTGACAGGCAGTTTCCTCCTTCATGAGAAGTTGTTGGGGTAAACGCACGTGCTCACCCATGAGACGTTATTTTCAGTTCTTCTAGATATATCCGATGATGTACGGCTACATACATGGACTTCAGGGAGTGTTTTATGAAGCGATGAAATCCCTAAAGGGTCTGGAGTGTAGCAAATTAAGAATCAATCGTGGTTATCGTTGATCTGCCTTGTTTGAATAGCAAGTAACATTTTTGACAAAGTTAGTTTGACTTAAAATTTAAAATACTTCTTAGTTGAAATGCTACTTACCGTGTTTTTTTGTGGTTAAGCTGACATGCCATTTCGTTTATTTTCCAAATGCAGGAAGAAACGCTAATGGTTAAAATATGTTTACGAAAGTAGCGTTTTATTTGATGTATATATATATATATAAAGAAAAGGTTAGATTTTTAACTTCTAGTCCATATTCACAAGAAAGGTAATAATAGAACTTTTATGTGCTGGACTCCCTCGGTGGATGAGCATTAAGCCGAAATTCAGGCTTCGATTCCCGCGGGCCCATGTATACAGTACTTATCAATTTTAATGGAGTCAAAATAGGGATTTGTAGATTGAGAAAATAATGTAACATTTCCAGCCTTATGTGTTTACTCTTTTTAAAAGTTCATAGTTGTAAATTTGAAAATATATTCTTTGCATTTTCATTCATCTTGTTTCTGTACGTTTTTTTTTTCACAATTCCCATTCTCCCTTTATGTATGAAAAAATTTTACTAATCTTGTTTCTTAAGTGATTTTATACCCATTTATGGAGAATAAATTTTAAATTACATACGTGCATATGCGTTTAGTTATATGTTTTTAAAGAGTTTGCTGCTACATTGTTGTTGTTTTTTCTATTCAACTACCACACTGAACTTGTTCAACATAATTAACAAATGCAAAACAAAGAATAAACACATGTACTGGTCTGAAACTATAACAAATAAAATGTAAAGTTGTTCTTAAAGGACCATCTTAAAGGCAAAGATTGTATCATCACAGATTTATTGACCAGCTGCAATCAATGTGATAGTGTAATGTAACAAAAAACGAGCAGCAACAAAGCAATCTCATCAGAACTGAATGTTGCTTCTAAAATAATACAACACAGATTAATGCAATGTAAACAGACATAGTAACATGCTTACCTTGCTCTTCAACAGCCTGCTGTGCACAAGTGTTTGCTAGAGTAAGGTGATACAAATAATGCATGCAAAATAGACAACAGCAACACTATATGAAACAGTGCTATATGCAGTGGTAATAAATACTGAATACACACTTAAGATTTCAGCTTAGTATAAGAAACAGTAGAAAGAATCACCACTGTCGTCTGAGTAAGAAAACCTACCATGGAAATCGTCCACCATTAAAAACTTGCTGAAATATAGTCGCGGAAATCCACGTAGAGACAGCAAACTCGAGTAACGATAAACAATAGCAACTCGAGTAATGATATCTAACAGTAAAATCTGGAACCTATCACGTGGTAGTTTCCAAGTAATGCGCTAGAAAATGCACGACTTTTAGTTTCCAACTAATGCATATGCTAGGAAGACATTATATTTTTTTTATGGTTGAAAGTGAAGGACTTAAAACATTTCGCAGCATGACAAAATTAAGGAGGTCGAATTACGTTTAAAATACTCTTTTAGTTTTTGCGAAATTCCTGTGCGATCCCACACTACAGTAGATATCACTACAGAGGAGTCGAAACAGTGATTTGTAGCTTCAGCAAACTGTAAGCAGTAGAGCTTCAGCCTCAATTGCTTATTTTTTCCCTTGCGATCCCTATTTGTAGATTTTAAGTTCTCAGTTTTTAATTATCTTGTATGTTGGGTTTGTTAATGCACAGCAATGGGCAAATATATGCCTAGAGTAAGACATAACCCTCACTAAGCGCGTATAACATTTCACCAGTAGAAAAGCAGCCTTTTCATAAAACAAATACGTCTATACCATCGCTTTAAATAAAGTTTCGTGTCTTTTAAAGTAATTATTTACTGAGCCAAGTGGCTTTATGCTTGAGGTTTCGTGTAAACATGCGTTTAAAACGCGTCGAGAACAAAAGCAGCCGCTCATAAGAACATCACAGCTATTATGTATTTATAACCACGTAAATCAACTTTCAATGAAAAATAATCAACTTTTAGATAGGCCATGGACAGTTGTAGCGTTTCACACAGTATATCTGTTTAGATTTCGGTGCAAAATACCCAGCCGATTCTGCTGTAGGCTTGTGAAACAAGAATATGAATAATAATATGAACAAATGGGCAAATTTTGATTTTGTTTACGATCGTGAAATCACTTATTTTGCTTATTATCAATGTTTGGGTGGTCTTAACTATTGAAAAGGAAGGTTTTGAGTGTTGTTGCAAGAATAAGTCTGCTTTTTAAGGTGGTTTTTAGCCCGATTCTATTAGAATTGTGAGCAAATTCCTGGGCGATCCCTATTATGAACATTATCATGGTTCATGATAGTTAAAGGATTTCATTCATTCCACCCGTTAATGTTTTAAATACTGAGTGTGTAACTGACGTTCATTCCTTTTTTTTTACCTGGGTAATGTTCAGTAATTTTAATTTTTATTCCCATTTTATCATTTCATCAAATGCCCCCTAGTGGCACAGCGGTATATCTGCGGACTTACAACGCTAGAAACCGGGTTTCGATACCCGTGGTGGGCAGAGCACAGATAGCCAATTGTGTAGCTTTGTACTTAACTTCAAACAAACAAACAAACATTTCATCAATATTCAATACTTCTAGTTTTTATTTCATATACTAGTTATAAGTGATATATATTTAAACTCAAGGTAAGTAAACTAATTAAGGTGCGAATTTCAAATTTATATTTCAAAAATATAAGTAGTTTGTTTATCCTAAAACAAGGGATCCCAAAATATTTAGCGGTCCCTAAGACCTCATACACCCTAATTGAAGTCCCTCACATAATTATTTAATATAAATTTTAAAGAACAGTCAATCTGCGTTTTCTTACTTTATTTGTAATTAAGCAGGTACAAACAACGCTGTATACAGGGTTTAGTACATTATATTAAAACGGTTTTTTATCATGCAAATCAGCAATTCACATGACAGCCACAGCTGCTATAAATTCACAGTGGAAAGGAATGTATCAGAACTAAATGTTGACATTGTTTGGCGGCGTTTCGTAGGTAGTGTGATGCCACTAAAAATTGATCGCTTCTGGGAAAAGTATGTAACAGCCCCTTCGAACGCAAAATATCCATACACTCAGATTATAATAATGTGTTCAGGTTTGGGAATTTAGAATTTCAAAGACAGGAATATTCCTTCTACGTAATTGCATCGGAATATGGATCAACTTTGGCACCAAGACCATCCATAAGCCGTAATAAGTTGTACCCCAGCCTTAGTAAACAAAGTTTTGTAACAGACTAGAACCCATGAACACAAGTATTAGTGGCAAAAGCTGTCCACGTACCCCTGGCAACAGTACACAACATAATCAAGAAGAATTTCCGTATGGGCTCATACCTCCTGTTCAACTGTTGCATACCTGAAAAGTTGGAGAACGAAATAGGTATTCATGTTATTACATAGGAGAACGTACCTATTAAGTAGCCGGAGGCAGCGCCCTTGGATTTCTGTGTAATCAGATAGTTGAAATGGTTGCTTGGAAACCATCGTCTCTGTAAACTTGATGGATTATGGAAATCAAGCAAGGAAAAGTGATGTGCTTCGAGCACGAAAGCCTTACGACTGAGTTATATACAATGGAAATTGCACTTCAGAACCTTTTCAATATGCACGGTCGTCGGGTAGAGCATGACCGGAAATGGCGGCATGGACTGTGACGACGTATCGAGGCTCCAAATCGTTTAATATAATGTATTTGATCTTAAGTAGTCATTCACATTTATGGTAATACATAAAATTCTGTGTTGAGGCCCTATTTGAATTTCTCGTTGACCGCAGTTTGGGAACCAGTATTCCAGAAAACACAAGATCGAAAAGACGACTGTCAAAGCCAAATACATAGAATTGAAGGTGTGGTTCTGCACCTCTATCAATTCCTATGTGAAATAGGCTTAGACTACAACTTTGATATCAACTTACATATCTATCTTCATAACTTTACACGCCTAATTTAATGTCACTGGACTAAAACCCTTCCAATAGTTTTGTTTGTTCGATGTTAAGCACAAAGCTACACAATGGGCTATCTGTTCTGTGTCCTACCACGACTATCGGAACCCAGTTTTTAGTGGTGCCAGCGCTCAGACTTACCGTTTAACCACTGGGGAGGGGCTTCCAATAGCTACTTGGACTAATTTAAATGATTCCGGCATGACCTGGTTGTTAGAGCACTCGACTCGCAATTGCGCGAGTCACGAGTTCGAATCCAGCCATCAAACATGCTCGCCCTTTCAGCCGTGGGGCGTTATAATGTGACGGTCAATCCCAGTTTTTGTTGGTAAAAAAAGTAATCAACGAGTTCGCGGTGAGTGGTGTTGACTAGCTAGCTGCCTTCCCTCTAGTCTATCACTTCTAAGTTAGGGACGACTAGCGTAGATAGCCCTCGAGTAACTTTGCGCGAAATACAATAAAGAAACAAAAAAAAATCAATTCAAAAATGCGTAATTACTTTAAAGTGCAAATTTTATCACCCCGACTAGATGTTGTGGTTTCAGAGGGAACTACATGACATAGAATAAACTAGCCTTCATAAAATAACCTCAGAGGTTGTTTAAGGTATACTAACCTCCCATTTTGGGGGAGTGAAATATCCTGTAATCGTAACGCTCACATATTACAGGATAAGACAGACAGGAAAACAGACTTGTCCAAGCGGATTGTTTACTTATTCACACCACCTTGCTTGTCAAAGGATCTCGTATGAAAAGTATCGGCACGTTAACATTTTAGTTTACCCCGAATGATTACACAAGCTTAAAATTTCGTGTTGCCACCTTTTTTTTTCTTTTCACATTGCTATCTTACATGGGCGTCCGTAGAGGAGGGGGGCATGCCCCCACCTGTACAATGAGAAACATGATTCTTTCTTTACTCGTTCAGCATACGTATATGAATTCACAATTTCTCACTACTTTGCCTCCCTGGAAAACTTTGCCTCCTCTCACCCCCTGTAGAAATTTTTGCGGATGCCCATGTCATCTTAGTTCATATTCATTCTTTAAGAATAGTTTGATATGTTGTCTAAAAGCAGTTTTGTTTATCTCAGTACGTTGAAAGTGATGGGAGTGCACGAGCTTAAAAAAATCCATACTAGGAATCATTATTTTATAAAAAGAATTAACAACGCTAACTTGGCAAGAAAAAAAAAGGTTCAATGTTAGAGGTCATTATTCATTATATTACTTCTTCAAGAAAGAAAACAAGATTTACGAATATTTTGAAAGATTCCTTGCTCTAACAACGGGCCTCGAGGCAATATCTGTCACGTTACAGAGAATGATTTATAGCAAAATAAACAGTGCCACCATGTGGCCAGATGGTTAATTAGGCATGACCTACACGACATCTACACTCGGTACGGGATCAGTCTGTTTACCTATGGATATAACGCTTGTACCTATATTTACTTGCTTACACAGTGTGTTACTAATTGGCTCTGATAGTCTTAACAGCCTGTTAGTGAGAGGAATGGATTTATGGGCTTAGGCTGGATCTTGAGCGGTCCGTATGTCTAACGAATCTAACTCTGTTGAGCAAATTTAGCTTATCAGTTGTTTCGATAACGTATGAGGGATTACTAAAATTTCTATCTATCTATGAAATCACAAGCATACATCAGTTCTGAACGTTGGGTAGTTTTCCTTCCGTTAGAAATGAGTCAACATATTTGTTCTGTGACGTTACATACTCGTAGCTAAAGTTCTACTTTCAAATAGCTGTAAAAGTTTTAGTTCTGGGTGATGTTTTTTATAACTCTCTTAACGACACGTTATGCTGATAATGATATGTTTTCTTTATTTCACGATATTGATATTTTGTTTGTTTATTTTTGAATTTCGCGCAAAGCTACACGAGGGCTATCTGCGCTAGCCGTCCCTAATTTAGCAGTGTAAGACTAGAGGGAAGGCAGCTAGTCATCACCACCTACCGTCAACTCTTGGGTTACTTTTTTACCAACGAATAGTGGGATTGACCATCTCTTATAACGTCCCCACGGCTGAAAGGGCGAGCATGTTTGGTAGTACGGGGATTTGAACCCGCGATATTGATATATACAGCACACATTTTCTAGATATATGTCTATGAAAACGAAAATTTAAAACGATTAGAATGCATTGATCCCGTATCTCTCTTTCTCTTCTCTATACTATACCAATACTATACAGAGATCAACGTTTTTTTTCAATATTTATAATTATTAATCTTATTACTGGAGGCGCGGGTTTGCCCTGTAGTAGAATTTTTGGATTTCGGATCTGTCAAACCGGGTTCGAATACCACAACATATTCCTCCTATTTTAAGATGTGGCCGAGTTAGAAGAGTAACAGTCAGTCCCTTAGTGTAGATTGTGGACGGTAGGGTGCTGCTGACTGGCTGCCTTCTTACCAGTCATTAGTTCAGAACTGGAGAACATAGCATATTTCCTAAGTGGCAGAGCGACATGTCTGCAGATTTCTAGCTCTAGAAACCCGGTCCCGTGGTGGGCATAGCACAAATAGCCCATTGTGTAGATTCGTGTTTAACTAGAAACGAACGAATTTCCTAAGTAAATTTGCAATAAATATAAATACTTATTACTGTTCTTTTTGTAGCATTCAACTATACGCAAATAGACATATTTTACAATGAGCACATTACCCCCTGTAAATGTAATATCAGCTTAGTTATGATTGGGTCAGCTGAAGAGTCTGCAAGAAGTAAAGAGTTGTAGATGAGTTTTACTTTTCTTATGTTTTTATTGTATTTCCTTCAATGGCTCAAAATATAAACATAATGTGTGTAGGTCTCGCATAAATTTCTTTTAAGTTCTGTTGTTCGATAAATTTCTTTAAGTATTCCTTGTAAAACATGCACTACTAGGTTGGGCATGGCTGAATGGTTTTTGTGCGGAACGGAAGAGATACAAGATTCGAGCCGCGACGCCTCTGAACATGCTTTGCACTTTCAGCTTTGTGCAAGTTATAAAAGCGTCGGTCATTCTAGTTATACGATTTAAAAAGTATGTCATATCTCTCGTAGCGGTGGGTGCTGCTGACTGATTTCTCTCCCTCTATCTAGGAATTCCAAATTAGGGATGGCTATATCCGAATCCATACGTACATAATGTGCTGTTCAAGTTAAAAATACCAACACTTTATATAAAGAAGTAAAAGTGGTTTACACGTGCGATTTCAGGTTAAAAATACCGGTACTATATATATACGATGTTATCATTACCCCTCTTAAGTACAGGGTGAAACAGGAGTTATAAGCCAATAATAGATGAACATTAGATGACTGTAACATGTAGATGCTCAATGCTTTGTACACTATACAATTGGTGTCTTTAGGGAGTCAATTCCTATATTATGTATGAGGTGAAGAAGTAAAATAGAAAATCAATACACGTAATATTAAATTTTAGCATATATTTTCCCATTGCTATGTAGCATATATACATATAATTTAGTTACACAGAAACAATAAACTAACACTATATTCACAAACAAATTTCCATGACAATTTGTAGCTGCAGCTTAACATTTTACATCTCGAACTAATGCGATCAGATAATCAATAGCTACAGTAAATCATCATGAACCGTATCAGCTAGCTACTAGCTATGTTTATTATTATTATTGTTTGTTTAAGGTTAAGCACAAAGCTACTAAATGAGCTATTTGTGCTCTGCCCACCACGGGTATCGAAACCCAGTTTCTAGCATTAAAAGTCCGCTGTCATACCGCTGTCCACTGAAGGGGCTCTTATTATCATTACAATATATAAAGCTAGCTACCATATCAAGTAATCCTTTGCCCATAGTTGAGCATTAAAAAAGCCAGCAAACAATATAAATAAAGAAATTTGGAGTTTAAAAACCTGCAAATAAGGATCATAAAAAAGTAAGGAAACAAGGCAGGTTTCTAAATTTCCAATTTCTTTATTTATTTTGTTTGCTGGATTTGTTATGCTCAACTACGGGCAAAGGATTACTTGATATTGTAGCTAACTTTAGACATTGTAATGATAATAAACATAGCTAGCAGCTAGCTGATATGGTTCATGATGATTTACTGTAGCTATTGACTACTGATCGAGGAGCAAAATGTTAAGCTGCAGCTGTAGATTGTCATGTAGATTTGTTTGAGAAAATAATGAGTATTTATAGTTTCTGTGTAACTAAATTCTCTATATATAGTGCACAGCAATGGGCAAATATATACCTAGACTAAGACACGATCCCCATTAAGCGTGTATAAAATTTTGTCAGTAAAAAAATCAGCATTTTCAAATACAACATATACGCCTAAAAATCACTAAAACATGTATTTTAATGTAATTATTCTACGAATTTGTGTAATAAATTTTACTATTATATGTATTCATTTTTTTTACTACTTCACTTCATACATAATATAGGGGTTGGCTCCCTAAAGACACCGACTGTATAGTGTACAAAGCATTGAGTATCTAAATGTTACAGTCATCTAATGTTCATTTAAGAGTGGCTGGTAATTCCTGTTTCACTCTGTACTTAAGATATTTAAAGGAACAACACAATATTTGTTAGAAAGTTAACTTCAAGGAGTAATGATAACATCGTTTACACTAGAATTATGAAGTTTTTTTATATTATGTAAAACATAGAATAAACATATTAACTTTTTAATACTTATACTACCTTCGCAGTTCTTTATGTAGTATTCTACAAAAGGTTTGGGTGCAATATATCAAGCTATTTTTGTTGTAGACTGGCAAGAGAATAATAATAAGGATTACAAACAGGCCGTTTGGGCGGATTTTCTTTTTTTTGTAAATCTAACATGCGAGCTTTTTTGTACATTTCTATATATGTACAGCCTTAGCAGTTAACAGTTAGGTTTTAAAATATTTTTGAACTGTATCTCTACTGTTTAAGGTGCTTTTTTCCCGATGGTTCTATTGGGTTTTGTGCAATTCCTTGCGATCCATATTATGATCTACTATTGTGGTTCAGGACATATATTTCGTGTATGCCATTTTGACTACAATGATTAATTATATATACCTTGTGAATGTCATTTTGGATCAGTTTATCTTTCAGTTGGCTGAATAGGAACATTAGCGTTCAGTGAAGATATCTGGAAGAGAATGAAGAAGGTAACTTAGAGAAAACCAAGCTACTCAGAAGATATACAAAAGTGTGAAACAGTAAATATGTCAGGGTAAAATGAATGGTTGATGTGGAAAAGTATGAATAACTAATACTGATAAACATCTGAAACAGAGGAAATCTATGAGAGAAATGCACAATTCTGCTTAAATGGATTTTGTTTGTTTGAAGTTAAGCACAAAGCTACACAATGGACTATCTGTGCTCTGCCTACCACGGGTATCGAAACCCGGTTTTTAGCGTTGTAATTCTACAGACGTACCGCTGTGCCATGCGGGATGGGGTGGGGAGGTGGATTCTTAAGTGTAAGTGAGATATCAAAGATCATTGAATAACGGAATAACAAAACTAGAAGTAAAAATCAATTATGTCATACGGTATGTTCAATTGGATGCGGCACGTGGAATAAGCGGATAGGTCAGAGAAATTAAGGGCCCCAAGCTAAGTTGTATCTAACTTAGAGTTGTCGGCCAAAGGAAGGACGACCAGTCAGCAGCACCCGCCACTTGAACGGCTACTCTTAATCGAATAGCAGGATTGACTCTTACAGTTACAGCTCATTAGCAGTTGAAAGTACACGGCGCGTTTAGCGCAAAGCGAGACTCGAACCTTGGACCCTTCGTTCCCCGGCACGCTAAGAATTAGTTAACACGTGGGGAGATAATAATTACAGAAAAATTTTAGTTAAGGAAAGTAGAAGCACGAGAAGAAGAAGAAGAAAAAAAAAGAACTGGCCAACGAAAGAGAGATTGACAAAGAGAAAGAAAGAATGAATGACAGACAATAGGTAAGAGTAGGGAGACAAATGAAGCTTGTTAGAGTGAAGTGACGTTACTTGGCAGAGTTAATCGCTCTACGTACCAAAACAAGTGATTCTCCTTGTGAATGAAGGTTCACTCAAAGTAGTTATCCCAGCACCCTACGACTGATCTCCTGCCATCTGTGGCCAACCGCGTGCAAGATGATGGATTGCGCACGTGGCCACGTGATGACGTTTAATATCTCAAAGCTTTATGTGTGGCGTGTAATTACCATAACATTATCATTGGCGGCCTTTTCTGGCTGTTGAATGTAACCAAGCTGTTAATTTTTATACGACCTGCGCGAAATCACCTACCCAACATCTGGGAATACATAACAAGAGCGTGCAACGGGCGGTACCAATTTATTCCGCGTGCTGACTGCTTGATATAACCGTATATTGATGTAAGAAACCAAACAAAGGCACACAACCGTGCTCGTTAATTAGGTGATTGATGTATTTGACTTATAAAGGTCACGTACGAAAACTACATCTCGTGGCATATTGCTGAACTAAATTCAATATACAGTTTACTCAGATATGTGTACATTAACTTATTATAGTTTCAGATGTTTGATGTTTGTATTACACGCGCACTGAAGAGATCGACTTGCTTAGCCGAAAATAATTAAACCCGTGATAACCAGCTATTTCTTCTTCAAAATCTTAGATGGCTATTTAAAGTACAATAAAACGCTCCATATCAAACTTAAAGTAAAATCGGGTTTAAATTCACCCTATTTACTTTAGACTGATAAAGTTCTCAAATTGAGTTTCAATTGGAATATTTAACCAGTGAATGATGTTTGATAATCTGCAGCAACTTGAAATATACGATACTCAGTTTTTGAACTTTTCTGAAACTCAATAGAGAATACAAATCGTGTCTATGTTTATAACACAAATGCCACGGTACATGATACAGATGAACGACAAAATAGAAACTAATCCAACTATAAACATGAATTTGTTACATTCAACATAAAGAAAGGTTTAGTGAAACACTGGGGTACGAGATACCATCATGCTCTTTATTTTGTGTTGTTTGTTTTATTAGTGCAAAGCAACAAATTTGGTTCTCTGCACTCTGTCCACTGCGCAGAATCGAGCCACGGACATTAGTATTGTAAGTTCGCTCACTTACAGCTGACCCTACAACAGGAGATGTTCTTATTTTATTTTATAAAAGATTATGGAAATTTAGGATCTGATTGTAATAGCATTCTCGAAGGTAGTAGGACTGTTAAGCTCTATCAAACATAACATGGAGAAGAATCTGGGGTGAATACTATCAAACATAACATGGAGAAGAATCTGGGGTGAATACTATCAAACATAGCATGGAGAAGAATCTGGGGTGAATACTATCAAACATAGCATGGAGAAGAATCTGGGGTGAATACTATCAAGTATAGCATGGAGAATAATCTGGGGTGAATACTATCAAGTATAGCATGGAGAAGAATCTGGGTTGAATACTATCAAGTAAAGCATGGAGAAGAATCTGGGTTGAATACTATCAAGTAAAGCATGGAGAAGAATCTGGGATGAATACT
>NW_013669048.1:0-23182 GCF_000517525.1 Limulus polyphemus
ATTTTGGTGTGATATAAAGCTGTTATTGACTCATTTTTTAAGTAAAAAAAGTGGACACGTGCCCTAAATAAGCTTTATATATATATATATATATATATGAGGCCCAAATGTAATGAAACTTTGTTAGGAACTTTCTTGAGCTTATGATGTTGAAAAATCGTGCGAAGTTTCATCCAAATCGAACTTAAACTGTGGGAGGAGTATTGTGGACAGACAGACATTAGCCTCCTAAATGTATAGATAAATTTAAATAATTCTTGGGAAAATATGTAGATTCCGTATTCCAGACACACGTAAGAAATAAAACTAAATAAAACATATGAAGGTAACGAATTATGACATACGAAACCATGTCACACATTTCATTTCAGCCTTAGAAATGGATGTTTTACTGTATTTTGTTCCATTTTCATCAAGACAGTTTCAAGCACGTCGGATAAAAAATGTTCAACACCAACAATACAATTGGCTATTTGTTGTTAACAGCAAGTCTAAACAAAATGCTGTTTTTGCTCTGCTCAACGCGGGTATCGAAACCTAAATCGTTATAAACCCTCAGACTTATCT
Source organism: Limulus polyphemus (assembly GCF_000517525.1). Classification (NCBI taxonomy): domain Eukaryota; kingdom Metazoa; phylum Arthropoda; class Merostomata; order Xiphosura; family Limulidae; genus Limulus; species Limulus polyphemus. The sequence continues at coordinate 568 of NW_013669048.1, forward strand.
CTGAGGCACCAGAAGGACAACAACAATAGAAATATTGTCCAGCACACACACACACACACACATATATATATATATATATACTTCATTATAAGTCATGTTAAAAAATATTAAGCCTAGTGTAGATTTGGTAATTCAGAAGGCTAAATTTATTCCAACTGTAAAAAAAATTAAAAATTTAAAGTATTATGGGCGCTGTTTTTTAGTGAAGAATAGTACTGTAGAGGAATAAATAAAATAAAATAAATATATCACAAACTGACTAAAACGCACAACATACTGGTCCTCACTGATTCAGGTTATGATTTATATAATTTATATCATAAACTGTACACTATTTTCCTATGTTTTACTTCAGTTTCGATGAAATAAGGGCTAGCGGATATGAAGCAATGGTCAGGTTTAACCCTAGACTTACAGGTGGCGTTTTTGAAACATTTTATCTAAACTATTTGTGCCCCTTAACTATTTTACATGAAAAAACAGTGAATTCACTCTTTTTATCTATCTATCATTTCTTCACCCTCAGTGTTGTAACAGACAAAACCAAAAATATTCAATATGACGCAATATGTGGGCCTCACCAGCAATGAATGATATACAAAGATGTTTGTGGCTTAGGGGTTAAACGAGTTTCTGGATTCTTTGAAAATACAACATGTTGCAAAACAGGTCCTAGAGTGAGGAGAAGCATTACGACAGACTACATGTATGTTTGAGGATATTATTTTTAACAGGCCCATTATAGGACTACGTACGTACAAACGACTTTTTTTTTTCTTTTGCATATTTGACATCTATTAACCACTAATGATAAGGCCTCTTCATAACACAGGAAAGACAAGTTCAACATGGTAGTTACGAGGGAAGACAAATTGAATACATTAGCTAGGTAAGTGCGGAGACGTGAAATGATTTCCTCAACTATCATTCGTCAAATCCTGATTACAATTCAGTAAACCTTTTAACTACATTCCCTAGGCATATAGAGGCATTCGCTTATTGTTTGCTGAAACGGATAAAATAAAAAGTCAACAACATGTGACATTCGGTTATTCTTGGTTAACCAACAACATCAACATATAATGCACTGTTACACTTGGTTAACAATCAATCACACACAGAAATATTCATTAACAGTCGACACCTTGTACGTGGTTATTCTTGGTTAACAGTAACATCTGGTACGTTGTTATTCTTGGTTAACAATAACACCTTGTACGTAGTTATTCTTGGTTAACAATAACATCTGGTACGTAGTTATTCTCGGTTAACAATAACATCTGGTACGTAGTTATTCTCGGTTAACAATAACATCTGGTACATTCTTACTATATGCGGTAAATGGTTATTCTTGATGACATTGTTCATTACGAGCCAATAAAATCTGATGCCTGGTTATTCCTAGTCAACAATGGCATATGGCTACTTTTGGTTAAATGACAATAACAGCACATGATCCTGGTTAATGCTTAACGACATCTGATGCATGGTTAGTTTTGGTTGGGGTTTTTTTCAGTAGTGTTTGTTTTGCTTGAACATCATTTAGAAAACTAAATAAATCCAGTAACTTAACATAGATCATACACCAGATCTGACGGTCAGAGTTCAAGGAGGAGTAAGTAAAACTAATATATAATAAAAACGTCGAACATTCTAGAAAAACATTTTTTTTAAAAGTAGACGCAACGAATTGTACTAACTACCGAACATGTTATTGATAAACTACAAACTTTATTGTGCTCTCTTGTAACTCTATTCAATATTGAAATATGTGGCGCCAATAACATTCCTCGTCATTAAATTCCCCATTCTTTAACTTGCGGATAAAATCACAAAATAAAATAGTTTCCTGGTAATTGTGAGTTCAAGTCCTTTTTTTCTACATATAGACAGACAACAATTAAGTCTCACAAACGTCTCTCACTGACAATAGAAACCTCATCTGATCTACTTAAGTGTGATTGGCTGACACCATTGTTCGCAATTAAGCACAACTATTACAGGTGTTAGTTTTAGTTTTGATTTTTTTTTGATAGCATTTGTTTGACAGGATCCTTTCTGTTTCCAAATCTTAATTTATATTTCTGAAATCAGCATTAAAAACTACATTCAATATATAAGTTTAATATATATATATTCTTTTCTATTTGAACGCGGTGCATGAAACAGAGATGATCCTGTTTGACTTTCATTGTCACACTTACTGACAACAGTTTCGTATGACGCGCTCAGAAACGTTACTTTCCCTAACAGCTTGCTAGCTGTAGCCAACGTTCTCTCAAGCCTACTTTATCGACGACGTAGTTGTGTGAGCTTCCAAACCAGTTTCAACAACTGCACAATACTAGTTTTAATGTCAAGAGTAGAAAGAAAGAAAAAAAACAACAGTAAAAAATAATTTCTTTGCTTTAAGTAATACGTAATCCGAGTCAATTTCTTCGTTTACACAAGTTTCAGATCAAACAAAACTGACGAAACAGCACGCGTAACTTATATGTACCGTCTACTCTTTTGCCGTTATAATGATATTTTTTCTCTCGCGAGTGAAAAAGTTCGAAATACAATATATGATGTCGTACATATTCTTTTTATTTACACATGTACTTAATGAGACAAAGATGAAGCACGTGCAGGAGTGCTACTTAAGGTTGGGCAGGGGTGGGGTGGGGACCAGTAGCCCCAATGCGCTAATAATTTTATTTTTTGGGGGGGGGGGACGATAAACAAGTAACTACTGTTGAGAGTATGGCAATGAAACACGTAAAACTATTGGACAATCGTCGTTACACGTGCCAATAGCGATTGGTGGAGCAAAATCTGAAGAAATTAACGAACGTACAAGTATCTTCACATTAGACGTCAAAATTTGCCGCCGAGATGTATAATAGATACCACTGGTGTTTAACTGTTATACGTGATATACGTTGTTTTTTTTTGGTGGGAGGGGGTTAATGAAAGTGTTCCAAAACGCGACATTAATTTCTTGACGACCTAATAGATGTCACTGATGTATTTAAAAAGGATATTCGTGTATAAATACGCGTTGGTGAATATATCTTGAGAACAATATGGGAATTGTTTGTGACCATACACGACCAAATGAAGCGAAATACCTCGGGTATAAAGTGTGTGTGTGTGTAAAGAGAAGTAAAGAGAAAAATGAAACTTATACTAAATGCTATTAGCATTCTATTCAAGGACACGGTCCTGTTTTGTGTCGCAGAATACCATCAGTAGCATTTGTCAGTTTTTTTAATCAACAGGGTAAAGAGGAAGGAAATGTATTTGATCCTCCCAGGTCCTCAACGACCTAAAATCCGGTTCCGAGCATGCGCGTATCTTCACGCTACCATTATCAACGGCAACCTTAGTTTAACGAGACTGAAAATTAAATACACCAATCACATACCTCCATTAATAACGTGTTCGTGTATCCAGCCGTGGTTTTAGTAGAGTCGGCTGCTATTTCCTCGGTGTCCCTTTGTAAAGACGCTCTTACCACCAGAGGGAGCGGAGAGGACAAAATCGTAACAGATACTCGATAAACCTGTCCTGGACGAACGTATTTGGAAGCCAGCACGATATAGCGACTGAAAGATAACAATATAAAACACGTTAGTGTTAGGTCTATTACATTTTTGAACACTACATTATTAATCTAGTCCCTTAGGGATTTTCAAGAATTAGAAGAGTGTATAATAATAGCAGTATTCCAACCACACTATATTTTTCACATCCATTGTCGACGAAGCATTTCGCTCGATCCAGAACTCATCAGGCCAGCTTGGATACAACAAACACAGTGGTCATCGGATCCCTATTTATATAAACCATTTGTTATAACCACTATTATCATTAACTATAATCATGCTTCGCCAGCTTGGGAAAGGCGTTCATACCAAAACAACATATAACTCATGTCCTATGTAAAAAGTTTCATTTTTAGGTAGGTGGCGCTTTGAATAAATCTGGAGCAACCATTGATTGTTCACCATTAAATTAGATATATTTGCATAATTTGTATTGTCATGTGTCAAAAATACGCATCTGGACCTGCAAATCAAACTCAAATACCAGAAAATATGCTCGCCCTTTCAGCCATAGGGGCGTTATAAAGTAATGGCCAATCCCACTGTTCGTTGGTAATGAGTAGCCTAAGATTGGCGGGTTGTTAGTGTTGACTAGCTGCCTTTCATCTAGTCTACCACTTCCAAATTAAGAACGGTTAGCTCAAGTAGCCTTCGGGTAGCTTTGTGAGAAATTCAAGAAACAAACCAAAAAAATACCAATAACAGTACAGAAAACACTGACTGGGACAGAGGTTACCGAATGTTTCAGGTACAAGCTGCGTGTTCGCGGGATCAGCTTTTTTTAGGTTAATCGGTGACCTGAAAGATTCACTGGAATCACAAAATTATCAAACTCGATCAAGTTATTCTAATAGATAAGGAAATTGCGAGGAACTTCAACAAATATTAAACTGAATTATACTTTATTTTATTACGTAATAGACTAGGCTCGATTTGATTTGTCAAAGCACACATTCTTGACAATTCGACATCCAAGATCGAAGCCTGCATAAATATTCATATTATTACATTCACTAGCCACAAGCTCTCTTCTGCTAGAGCATGCGCAACGACAACCAAATGACAGAAATTGAAATCCCCGAAAGCGAAGATAATCATACATTTTTGGCCCAAATTGCGTAAATTAACCAATTTCTGTATACTATAAACTCAAGGAAGCTGTATCTATTGGTTTTCTAGCTATAATCTTTTACTTTTCTGCTGTTATATTGCAAGTTGCGATTGATATCACTTCACAACTGCAACCACACATTAAAACTAAAAAAGAGGGCACTAGGGTAAATCGCAACATATATACAGATTTTATAACTAAAACAGTTGTGTAAGTTAGGCTGAGGATTCAGTTCTAACTTCTAGAGGATGAAAGGTTCGCTCTTTCTGACGTCAAAGCCACGAACCCTCGAGAAATAACTAATATACTCTTGAACTTTATAAATGTTTTTATGATTTTTATATATTTCACTTGCTTGAATATGTCTCATCACAGATATCAGTGACGAAGTTGAAATGTGTATACTAATAAACTGATTTTTTTTACATGAAAATCTTATAATTGGAGTCCCCAGTTGGGCAGCGGTGTGTTTTAGGGACTTCCGACGCTAAATTCCAGGGTTCCATTCACCGTGAACACAGCAATAGCCCAATGTGGCTTTGCTCTAAAAAAAACAAACTTATAACTCGAGTATTACTTAAGCAGTTACAACTCAAACAAATATATATATTTGTAAGTTTTGTTCTTGCATCGTATTCAATTTTGAAATGTTTCCCATGATGAAACCCTGAACGAAAACTTTGTATAACACTTTAACATAATAATTTACACACCTCTAACGATTTGAACTGAACAACTCAACTGCTGCCATCTTTGATAACACTATAACTAGAAATGTCTCTTCTAGTGTACCATTAAATGGTTAATGATAAATATATATATATTTTTTTCTCCTTGTTACAGTTGCACTCGGTGTAGGCCTTGTTCTCGCATAATTAGGGATAATATATTCAAGAATTTCCATGTTTATTTTGTTTTGCGCCAAAGCGGCACAGCGACAAGTCTGCGGACTTATAATGCCAAAAACCGAGTTTCGATACCTGTGGTGGGCACAGCAGAAATAGTTTGTGCTTAACTACAAACAAACTAAAAATTTTGAGTTCTCTTGAGAAGAGTTGGAAATTGTTTATTGTAAAATGCCACGAATTCTGATGGCCATGAAACACGATACAGTAACACCAATAAACCGTCGACGAAGACTCCTTTAAAACCCAATTTTTATACAATCGCAAGCAACTCACGCGCAGCGATGCACACACGCATTTCAACCTGACAAATAGAAATGAAGAGATAATAAGACTGAACAGGATACTTCTAGTAAAAACGAGTGTAAACCGGTTTTCGAAGAGTTTACAAATCGGAGAACGTGTTACACGTGAAAAATCTAACTATCAAATGCTCTCAATCGTCCGTAATGTATTTCATTCTTAACACCGAGAGGAAACTTTTAGACATTATATGTTTCCAGAATCATTATTTGCATTCGCTTCGTTTTAAAAATTAATCTAATTAATCTATGATTAGGGCGCTTGACTCGCAATCTGTGGGTTGCGGATTCGAATCCCCGTCCCACCAAACATGATCGCCCATTTTAGCCGTGGGGGCATTATAACGTGATGGTCAATCCCACTATTCGTTGGTAAAAAAGAGGAGCTCAAGAGTTGACGGTGGGTGGTGGTGATGACTAGCTGCCTTCCCTCTAGTCTTTCACTGCTATGGACGACTAGCGCAGATAGCCCTCGTGTAACTTTGCGCGAAATTCAAAACAAACAAACTATGAGACCTGGGGCGTGATCAAATACATCAGTCGGAAGGTTTTGACCTCCCGAGTCAGAAATAGTAATTAATCTCAAATCGGTCAAAACTATGAGCTAAAAGTTTGTGCTTGAAAAAAAAACAAAAAACTCAGAGCAGTTCTATGAGCCTCTCTGCCGTGGCTAACAAGACTAAGGCCAGTGTTAAATAGGGATGGACGCGCCTACCCACTGCTTTGAAGGAAACGCCCTGTTTTTATACTTTAACCCTGCGCTGTTATCTGTCTTAAACAGTAGTTTTTGGAAGGTTTGAATTTTGTTAGTTTATCATTATGTTGTAACATTATGAGATTAATTTACTCTAATCCTGCCTAAAAGAATTTCAAGTGCCGCGTCTATTGAGGATTCCCTTTTAGTGTTTCTATGTGTTTGTTATTATTATTTCCATTACATATACGGCTTGTACGCCGTTCCAGGGTCATTCCGGTTTAATGCTCCACGTGACATTTGGGAAAATAATTAATCATTAAATAGCATATTTGAAAGGTTTTTTAATTTCATCACACTATCAATACTGTCACTGAGAAATAAAAACTTACTGGCACGTATTTTCGTATGTTTAGGCTTAACCAACATGTCTACCCTGACCACGTCCTGTTTGTTTGTTACGGATTTCGCGCAAAGCTACAAGAAGGCTATCTGCGCTAGCCGTCCCTAATTTAGCAGTGTAAGACTAGAGGTAGTCATCACCACCCACCGCCAACTCTTGGGCTACTCTTTTTACCAACGAATAGTGGGATTGACCGTCACATTATAACGCCCCCACGGCTGAAAGGGCGAGCATGTTTGGTGTGACGGGGATTCGAACCCACAGATTGCGAGTCGAGCACCCTAACCACCTGGCCATGCCGGGCCCCACGTCCTGCATTTTATATTATCTAAATATCAAAGTTTTTCGATTGGAAGAGAAACAAACAAGCAAACTAAATTAATATTAATGCAAACTACAAGTAAAAAAGAAAACGAAATAATATCTTAAAAACTAGTTTTATAAGCTGACATTGTTGTACTGACGTTAAAACTTGTATGTATTGAACGTGATTTGGGTAATGATTGATTTCCCCATCTCCGAGCTGAGGGATGTTATCAGAACCAGTTACAGATAATTCAAGGTAGCTGTAATCTGTAAAAGATTCAACATATTTTAACCCTACAGAAGTACAGCTGGGGGTTCACATGGACCTCCCCCTCCCCAATCGGATTTTCGTACATATTTTTCTAATGAATTTGTGAATTTGTTTATTACTGGGTACCTAATACATAATATACGAGTCACTTCAATGTTACAATTATTCCCACTGACTATTGCTGTATTTTACATCAAAAAAGAGCGATTTTACGCTGGTCATTGGAAGAGATAAAAACACATTCTTACTCATTGTGCCCCCCCCCCCCCCACAGTGGCACAGCTGTATGTCTGCGGACTTACAACACTATAATCCGGGTTTCGATACTCGTGGTGGGCAGAGCACAGATAGCACGTTGTGTAGCTTTGTGCTTAAGCACATTTCATATTATTGTTAATTCGTAAACTGTTGATACGTTAATATCTGTTTAACACATTTCATATCATTGTTCATTCGTAGATTGTTGATACGTGTGTAATATCTGTTTAACACATTTCATATTATTGTTCATTCGTAGATTGTTGATACGTGTTTAATATCTGTTTAATACATTTCATATTATTGTTAATTCGTAAACTGTTGATACGTGTTTAATATCTGTTTAACACATTTCATATTATTGTTAATTCGTAGACTGTTGATACGTGTTTAATATCTGTTTAACACATTTCATATTATTGTTAATTCGTAAACTGTTGATAAGTTCTTAATATCCCTGTTCATTTGTTTAACTTATTTAATGTTGTTCAACTTACATTAGTTGTAGGTATAGGTTAGGGTTAGTGGTTATATTTGTGCCTGGAATAACAACCAAATTCTTTTTATTCCCTACCATATCGGTGGATACTATTTATTCCCTCATATTGAGTAGTTGGTTGTTTGAAATTGTTCATTCGTAGATTGTTGATACGTGTTTAATATCTGTTTAAACTATGAAATGTATTAAACAGATATTAAACACGTATCAACAATCTACGAATGAACATTCTTACTATAACAGACGTAGCGTGTATGTCAGTATCTATGTATGTAACCAAAACTCTAATGAATAACACCACAAACAAAAATCCATAAAAAAACTTTCACGCTTTGAGTATTCAAGATTCAGACAATTAGAAAAATAAACTTGGTATGTGCAACAACCATTTCTTCATAATAGAACACAATTTTAAATAAAAGTACTCTCCTCACAACAAGAAAACGACTTTTACTAGGACTGTATGTGAGGGTTTGATTACATTTTTAGTGATGTAGTATTGAGAAATTAGAGTTCTTAAAAAACTATTATTTTTTCAATAAAGGATAGCACTTTTAATATATAGAAACATTACAGTTTATATCAGTAAAATTTATGAAAAGTTTGAATTATTTTGATGCAATGAGTTATGTTTGACTAAAGAGCACAATCCAAAAACTTTTCCCCTGCAGTACTTCCCACAAAAAAACAACAACCCTATTTTAGAAAATGTTAACTTTTTTCTAAATTTTTTTCAATGAGGCATGAATATTAGAATTAGCTATTACTAGCACAAACAGTGTGCGTGTAAATATTAAATGTGCTAAAGAGAGATATTAAACATGCATCAACAATCAAAGAATGAACAATAACATTAAATGTGCTAATCAGATGAACAGATATAAAGCACGTATCAACACTCAAAGAATGAATAATAATAATATTAAATGTGCTAATAAGATGCTACATATATTAAGCACATATCAACGCTCATAGAATGAACAATAATATTAAATGCGTTAATGATAGCGTTGATATGTGCTTAATATCTCTGTGCAGCATAGAATGAACAATAATATTAAATGTGTTAATGATATGCACAGAGATATTAAGCACATATCAACGCGCATAGAATGAACAATAATATTAAATGTGTTAATGATATGCACAGAGATATTAAGCACAGATGAACAGTCAACGAACGAACAATCATGTTCCATTTAGATGTTTTGTCGTGATGCTGTTTGAAAGACACGTGGTCTAGGACGAATTTCACACCACAGTGCTCATGGTAATCAACCATTGTTACGTCATTAATCAGTTCAGACTTTATAATCTGAGAATCAGCATGCTTCCTTTCGCAGGAACATTTACACCAATCTTGTGTTACCTTTAGAGACACACAAACTGTGTAAAAGCACATTAATTAACACACAAAAACCGAAACTGAACAGGAACAACGCTAATAGGGATGCCGAACAAGGCTTAGGTTTAATACTAAGCGAATGCTATTTGTCCAATCCAGTAAAACACCGAATATCAGAGTTTGTACGTAAATTAATTAATGATATTTTAATAATGAAAAGACCTCGAATTCAAGTGTCACATAAAAAATTGTGTCGTTGTTGGCACGGTGTCACCACTTGGCGTCTCTCCTCGACGTGCATCTATTAACTGAGTTCTTCAACTAGCGGTTTCCACTCTCCCACAAATTGAATTTACCAGGCCCTCGTATTCAAGTGTCACATAAAAAATTGTGTCGTTGTTGGCACGGTGTCACCACTTGGCGTCTCTCCTCGACGTACATCTATTAACTAAGTTCTTCAACTAGCGGTTTCCACTCTCCTCACAAATTGAATTTATCAGGCCCTCGTATTCAAATGAGTTAAAACAATGGCGTATATTAAATCACAAGATACTGTTTACAACAGTGCATTTTTTAATTGAAAACTTTAACTGCGCTTCAATCAAAAACGTCATTTGTCCATGGTTATAAACTAATGACGTCACGTTTAACATAAGGCGTAACGCTTCTGCAGTTTAAGACTGAACTATGATGTGAAAAAGCGGTAGTTAATTAGTTCGTTCACCTTATTTCGCGTGCTCGACTAGTTCTAGTTGTTATTTTTTAATTTTCCTCGACTAAGTGGTTACCTGACGTGGCTTGACAACCTATTACACCTCGTTACGAACACGTCTTAAAAAGTTTATTCTTAGACCGAACTGTGTCAAACCTATCTAGAATCGAGGGGATTGTTTGTGTGTTATGAGTGTAATCTATGGCTCTGCTCCCTCTCAACTAATTCCCCGGTGTGCCTGTGGACTGTTTGTCGGTCCGTTTTCACACAGATGGTGAGGTCTTGTAGTAACGTTCGCATCTTCTTCTTCCTGTGGTGGTCAGAAGAAGCGCTACAAGTACAGCCTTAAAGTTGCCCTAAAGGACTTCAACATCGATCCTAACACCTGGGAAACTCTTGCCCAAAACCACCCAGCCTGGAGGAGTGCCGTAACAAAGGGAGCAGCCACGTATGAACAATCCTCACAGCCCAGAACAGGCGTGCAGCACGTAAAGCAATAGGAAGCAACCATCAGAACCCATAAGCCCCCCTGTTATCTTGCCCTCATTGCGCCAGACATTTTCAAGCCAGGATCGGGCTAATCAGTCACCTCCGAACACACTAAATCAATGGATGATCATTAAGATGGGTCACCTCCGAACACACTAAATCAATGGATGACGATGAAGATGGGTCACCTCCGAACACACTATATCAATGGATGATCATTAAGATGGGTCACCTCCGAACACACTAAATCAATGGATGATGATGAAGATGGGTTACCTCCGAACACACTAAATCAATGGATGATGATGAAGATGGGTTACCTCCGAACATACTAAATCAATGGATGATGATGAAGATGGTCCTCTTCAATCATGAAGGATGAACAGCATGAATTTCTCTCCAAGCTACACTAGGGCTATCTGCGCTTGTCGTCCTTAATTTAGCAGCGAAAGACTAGAGGGAAGGCAGTTAGTTATCATCCCCCACCGCCATCTCTTGGGCCACTCTTTTACTAACGAATAGTGGGATTGACCGTCACATTATAACGCCCTCTAACCACCTGGTTGAGGGGAACAAAATCTTGTATAACACCAAATTTTAAAATTTCTCGGTCATAAACAGCTGCTACCCTGTGTTTTTTAACACTTGTGATATGTAGGAAACGCTTGCCCACCCATCCTCGGGATTTAGGTCTCGTTGACGAGCTGGGATGGTCAAGTACTAAGTAGACCTCTTCCTGAACTGTTGTTGTTTGATGTTCGATGCTTGTGGTGTTAAGTAAGCTGGTTTGGATGTCTATCGGTTTCTGTTCGCTATTTTCCTTTTCAGGGTTACGTACATTTTATGTTGTAAGGTTATGTATCTTTATAAAATTATGTTTGATGTGTATTTGTGGTGATATGAATCGTTGTATAATGTGTAGTAGTATCGGTGTTAGGTGTTTTAATGATCAATGTAATACTGTCGTCTTGGTTTTGGTTTCTGTATCGTGCCAGGAACTTGTAGAATATGCTTTTGGCTGTTTCTGTTATTTTTGCTTATTGTTTCGTTTTGTCGTGTTTGAGCGTTGGTGGGCTGTGTGTTCTTCTTTGTTTTGATATGTTTTCAATTTGGGTGTGTGTGTGTGTGTTTTTTTACTGTCTGTGCGAATGTATGTTTAGTATGATTCGAACTCGGACCTCCAACTTCGAATTCCAGTTATAACAAATGACCAACCCGTGCCCTATTTCGTAAGTAAACGGTCTGAAGCATAATTTTAATAATAGCATTAAGAAGTCTAAACACGTAGAACAGTTTTTTCTGGGGATTTATTGAATATTTATTTTGTCGGTTTTCCAACAAGCGATTTCTGTAAGTTCAATCATCATTAACCCAAACTTGTAATAATAACGTAGTACCTGAATTATTCTTCGTGTTTTAACATACGGAAGTATTTGAAATATTTTCCATTGGTTTATCGATCATACTCTTACTGGTTTCAAATCACTAATTGGGTCGTTCTTTTACACCTACAAAGAGTTTCATATAATCCGGTTCTTTATTATGCGGATAATCAACAATGCAACTCATGATTCAATCATTTTTAAAATAAAATTTGTAGAGTATGAAATCCCACTAAGTCCAAAGGTTTTTAGGAATACATATTCCTAGTTTTGGTGAAAGGTAGAACGTACATTAATGACAAGTGAATCTAAAAAAACAATCAAATGCATTATACACAATATAGTTTGTGTGAAAATCAAATGCATTATACACAATATAGTTTGTGTGAATATTAAATGCATTATACACAGTATAGTTTGTGTGCTAATCAAATGCATTATACACAATATAGTTTGTGTGAAAATCAAATGCATTATACACAATATAGTTTGTGTGCTAATCAAATGCATTATACACAATATAGTTTGTGTGAAAATCAAATGTATTATACACAATATAGTTTGTGTGAAAATCAAATGCATTATACACAATATAGTTTGTGTGAATATTAAATGCATTATACACAGTATAGTTTGTGTGCTAATCAAATGCATTATACACAATATAGTTTGTGTGAAAATCAAATGCATTATACACAATATAGTTTGTGTGAAAAACAAATGTATTATACACAATATAGTTTGTGTGAAACTGTTTGGATAAAGTTTTTCCATTTTTGAATGCCAACTTTTACGAATCTGTTTGAATGAGACTTTGAAAAGGTAAAATTTTAGCACGCGTTAAGGTGCTGCTTCTTCTAGGAGGATGTGGGGTCAGGTTATGCAATGGTGCAATCTGGTGCACTTCATAGATTAAAGTAATGTTAAAGTTGACCTTGAATCAACTAATCAACTGACCACGATGTCTTATAGAAATCTGAAAATTTGACCGAAACGCGTTTATTTATTGTTCTTTACTAAGTAAGGCAAGTGAGCGTGCGAGTTGTAACACCTCTAAATTCAATATCTGAGCCAGCCACGTCCTTCACAGGATATGTCTTACAAATCCTAACTTGTAATACTTGTTTTAACCAAGTTTTTATTTGAAGCACATACCCGTGGTGAGGAGAGCACAGATAGCCCATTATGTAGTTTTGTGCTTGATTACAAGCAGACAAACAAACATATATCTATATTTATATTCCGCCATCACGCTGATCGGTGATTTGCTGGTTCTTTTGGTTTGTTTGTTGTTAAACGCAAAACTTCATAATGGGCTATCTTTGCTGTGCCCGACGCGAGTATCGAAACACGATGTTTAACATTATAAGCCCAGAGAAGTAGTTCTTTATTTTTTTTTTTTTTTTTTTAGTCACAATTTTTTTTTTTACGCTCTCTCAACCGCGGGATATCAAACTTCGTATTTTATCGTTGTAAGTATATAAACTTACCACTGACCTAGCGGGGACCGGTTCTATTGGAGTAACAGGATAAATATTACACGAATCGAGAACGTAAAAATTACGACTTCTAAAAACAGATTTCTCGGTATTTAATTTTCCCCTTAAATTACATAATTATTTGTAAATTGTTTACTAGCAGACACACGCTGCGTGATTTTGTGTATTTTATGTTTTAATCTGCATCAACGCTTGGAGTAAAGAACTGATCAAAACAACAGAGTAAAAATTACAAAATATCTAGCAAGTTGGAGCCTAAGTTAAAGTTTAAAAAAGACGATGGGGTCAATAATTAACCTCTATTCAAAGCAAGCTGCCGTCATAGGTCAAAACCAGTAACGAATAAAGATAACTTGATATACAGTTCGTACTTATGGCGGTTACAAGGAACTGATTTATCAGTTGGGTACAATCGTTGTTAGCAATATTTTCGGTTAACTAACGGAAGCTCACACTGCACAACTCAATATCCCAAGTCTCATCCAGTAACATTTTTTTGGACTTGTACTTGCTTGAAGCTGTGTCATGGATATTCTGGAGTGGGATTCATACTCATTCCAAAATGATGGTACAAAAAACTTGTATAAGTTTCAGTTTCAATATGTGTATTTGAAATGATCGTTTACGTAGGCACTCTAAGGATTGTGGGATACCACATTAGGAATGTGGTCTTATTTAAGTGTAACTTATGAATATACAGTTTCAATATAAATCATTTAAACAAGGACCAAGAATAACTAAAGCGTCCGACATTAATGGATATTATAATGTTTTATATTTATAAACGAGGAACTTATAATAACATTAACAGATCATTTAAAAAAAAATGTTTGAAATAAAGATTACAAGTTTATCTGGATTAAGGACCGAAAAATCGTAGTGACAAAATCGGAAAAGACAATAATTAAAATTGAAGAAGATGCGAGTAAATTGTAAAATACTTTTGAAATCATTATATATATATATATATATACAAATAATCAATAATACTTAATAAAAATGGTATTCTTGTTCAAGCAATTGATGTATTACAAGTGAATATATGTAACTTAAGAAAAAATTTGATTTTTCTTTTATACTTACGATTAACTTCAGAGAGAAAGTACATATTATAGTCTGCACAAAAATGTGTACAAAGAATGAGGACCTGAATTTGTTTGTTATATAAGGATATAAAAATTCTACAAAGATTATTATAAGTATGGAAGTATAGTAGTTTTTATAAGTAATGAAGTTTATATAGTAAGTATGCATCGTACAACAAAAATGTTTAATATTGTAATAGTTTACAAATCGCGTAAATGTAGAATAAAAACTTATAGCACACAAATTAAAACTTTTGTAACTGAGAATAAAATTTAAAATGTGTATGTTGTAGGAAATAATGTAAATTCTGGAAATAATGATGTAAAATAATACATAAATAATTTAACTGCTTTTAGGTTTTATTCTCGTATACATTATGTTTCTATAAAACACTCAAATTGTGTTCAACATAAATAAGTTATAAAAACTAATATTACACGTAAATTTAATACAACGTTAAAAATTAACCTAAAATACTAGCGGGTGTAAAAATTATGATACATTATTACCAAAAATAATTTATAAAAAAATTCATACAACAATAAATCAAGCTGATTTGAATTTTATAAAAAATGCATATGATAATATTAGATAATATAATTATCTACAATATTAGATAACATAATTATCTACAATATTAGATAATATAATTACCTACAATATTAGATAATATAACTATCTACAATATTAGATAATATAATTATCTACAATATTAGATAATATAATTACCAACAATATTAGATAATATAACTATCTACAATATTAGATAATATAATTATCTACAATATTAGATAATATAATTACCTACAATATTAGATAATATAACTATCTACAATATTAGATAATATAATTACCTACAATATTAGATAATATAATTACCTACAATATTAGATAATATAACTATCTACAATATTAGATAATATAATTATCTACAATATTAGATAATATTTTTACATTATCTACGAAATATGCATAAATAAATAAAGTCAAAAATTAAACCATTAATGACAAATGAATTAGCACAATCTATTCAACGTAGAAATCAAATACATAGAAAAGACCAAACCACATTGAAGTAGTTTAGAAATTAACTAAGTAGTCTTAAAAAATATACAACGATAAATTACCAAGCAAAAAAAAAAAATACTTGACAGTAAAATTAATTAAAGAAACAATGGAATGTAATTAATGAAATTACTATAATAAAATTTGAAAAAAATTCATAATATTATATTAATATTAAATGTAAAAACAGCCCTAAATTAAATAATTTTGATACATTTATATAAAGAGTGCAAAGGAGATTGTTGTTGAAATTTGTTAAATCTAGACGTACTAAGTGAAGTACAATATAAAAAATGATAACTAAGTCCAATGTTTAAAACACCAACTGAGGAATACCGAAAAGAGACGTTCATTGGTCTCCTTACACATTTTGATAGCTTTAGCCCGTTTACGTATAAACGAAACCTTGTTATATGTTTGGTCGTCTTCCTGTGAGGATTTGTTTCTGCTATATCCTACTATAGCGGATACTTGATATCCTAGAACTAGGATCCGACCCCTAAGTTAAAACTTACAACTACACTGCAATTAATAGGGACAATAAAAAGTTTTTCGAAAATCATATTTTAATTAGCATGTTAAAATTTTTTCCAATACGTATATTTCCGGTTAGATAACATTAATATCCTTTCATCAGTTGCTTTGAATATAATCTCGAGTTCATTATATAAATAAATAATTTTTTTCTTCTCGTACTCTTGTATTCATACACGTTTTCTTTGGTGCTCGTTGGGCGAATAATTGATACTTTTCCAAGTTATTAGCGCATCAAAATTTCAAGAGTTCTTCACGGGGTTTCCTTGAACTGTTGATTAAAAACTGATGAAGTAAGGAATCAAATAATTAAGTACTATACTTTTAATTTTTGTATAAGCTACAAACTATGACAATATAGCAACAATTGTTATTCAAACATTTAAATAGATTGGTTCAAAAATAATGAAATATCCTAAACTGACCACGATGGCTCTGACTGTACTTGAAGTAAAATGCAGGATATAACAGTATAGAATGTGAAAATAAAATACTTTTATTTCATATACATCAAGAGTGTACGAATGGTATAGTAAACTTACTTGACTAAATTTAACAGTATGATTGGGTGAATGGTGCAGTAAATATACTTGATTAAATTTAACAGTATGATTGGGTGAATGGTGCAGTAAATATACTTGGCTAAATGTAAAAGTATGATTGGGTGAATGGTACAGTAAATTTACTTGACTAAATTTAACAGTATGATTGGGTGAATGGTATAGTAGACTTACTTGACTAAATGTAAAAGTATGATTGGGTGAATGGTGCAGTAAATTTATTTGACTAAATTTAACAGTATGATTGGGTGAATGGTATAATAGACTTACTTGACTAAATTTAACAGTATGATTGGGTGAATGGTATAGTAAATTTACTTGACTAAATTTAATAGTATGATTGGGTGAATGGTATAGTAAATTTACTTGACTAAATTTAACAGTATGATTGGGTGAATGGTATAGTAAATTTACTTGACTAAATTATTTAGTATGATTGGGTGAATGGTGCAGTAAATTTACTTGACTAAATTTAACAGTATGATTTGATGAATGGTATAGTAAATTTACTTTACTAAATTATTTAGTATGATTGGGTGAATGGTGCAGTAAATTTACTTGACTAAATTTAACAGTATGATTGGGTGAATGGTGCAGTAAATTTACTTGACTAAATTTAACAGCATGATTGGGTGAATGGTATAGTAGACTTACTTGACTAAATGTAAAAGTATGATTGGGTGAATAGTGCAGTAAATTTACTTCACTAAATTTAACAGTATGTTTGGGTGAAAGGTATAGTAGACTTACTTGACTAAGTTTAACAGTATGATTGGGTGAATGGTATAGTAAATTTACTTGACTAAATTTAACAGTATGATTGGGTGAATGGTATAGTAAATTTATTTGAATAAATTCTTTAGTATGATTGGGTGAATGGTATAATAAGTTTACTTGACTAAATTTAACAGTATGATCGGGTGAATGATATAGTAAGCTTGATTAAATTTAATAGTATCACTGTATGGTAAGTTTGCTTGATGAAACCAAACAGTATAAGCTCAAGTGAAACTGAAGTGTTACACGTTTACTGGAAATACAACTGAAGTGTTACATGTTTACTAGAAGTAAAACTGAAGTTTAACACGTTTACTGGAAGCACAACTGAAGTGTTACATGTTCACTGGAAGTACAACTGAAGTGTTACATGTTTACTGGAAGTACAACTGAAGTGTTACATGTTTACTGGAAGCACAACTGAAGTGTTACATGTTTACTGGAAGTACAACTGAAGTGTTACACGTTTACTGGAAGTAAAACTGAAGTGTTATGTGTTTACTGGAAGCACAACTGAAGTGTTACATGTTTACTGGAAGTACAACTGAAGTGTTAGACGTTTACTGGAAGTACAACTGAAGTGTTACATGTTTACTAGAAGTACAACTGAAGTGTTACATGTTTACTAGAAGTACAACTGAAGTGCTACATGTTTACTAGAAGTACAACTGAAGTGTTACATGTCTATTGGAAGTACAACTGAAGTGTTACATGTTTACTGGAAGCACAACTGAAGTGTTACATGTTTACTGGAAGCACAACTGAGGTGTTACATGTTTACTGGAAGTACAACGAGTCCTAGTCCTGATAAAGGACAATATGAAGACCTACCAGCGTCTCTATTCATGTTTTATTATTTCCGTTCTGTTGATAACACAGATGGAACACGCGTTATTGTGTTTAATAACCACTACTTTCTACAGATGTGGTTCAGTTTTATACGTGGACGGGAAGCGTAGCAGTAACATATGCTAACAAAGTGAATTCTGGGTATTATGATATTATGTAGTTAGCTGTCCTATTCAGAGGGAAAAAATTTTATGTTACGTCACACGCCAGATTCAACCTGCATACACGGGGGGGGGGGGATAATAGACAAAACTCGTACCAAAGTTTGACATAATGAAGTGCTGAAAAAAAAAATAATCACAAGTTAGGTACAACACGGCATTACATGTCCACCAAAAGTGGGGTTTGACATGTGAACTAATTAACACTAGTGAATGAAGAAGTAAATACATAGATTTTACACGTATGTTTACATCACGCAGTCTGTACACCTACAACATGATGTACATGTACTTGTTGTGTACGTGTACAACATGATGTATGGTACATGTACCTATTTTATAGTTTTAATTATTGTGTACAAGATGATGTATAGTACATGTACTTGTTTCATAGTTTTACTTGTTGTGTTCGGTTACAAGTGATAAATAGTCAATACTAAATGTTCCAGATCGACTCTAGTGTACAAGTTAAAGTCAAATTAAGCAACCAGACGAATGGAATTTTTCAATTGTGTACCGATAAACGTTCCATCCAGTTTACGTGACGTAGGTACTAAGTCGGGAACCAAACTAGAATTTCACGAAACAGCTGTCGCAGATCAGTTGTAATTAAACACAGTCTCTACAGTATCTATCTGATGGTAACTAGTGTTTATATACACTCGGGTCCATGCTCTAAAGTTTAATCCTAGTTAGATAAATTTGTGGAATTATAGCTGGATTTGTTGGGTTTTTTAACCACGGTAATATACGTTACTTTCGAGTTGCTGGGATAATACCTGACGTTTTCCTGCATTAAATAGAATTTTTTATGGTATAAAGTTAAACATCCATAAACGAAATTAAACATTATAAGAATTCGAGAAAAAAAATATCACACAATAGGAAATTATTCATCCAAGTATCATTTTTATTGATTTGTTTGTTTGTTTTGAATTTCGCGCAAAGCTACACGAGGGCTATCTGCGCTAGCCGTCCCTAATTTAGCAGTGTAAGACTAGAGGTAGTCATCACCACCCACCGCCAACTCTTGGGCTACTCTTTTACCAACGAATAGTGGGATTGACCGTCACATTATAACGCCCACACGGCTGAAAGGGCGAGCATGTTTGGTGTGACGGGGATTCGAACCCGCGACCCACAGATTGCGAGTCGAGTGCCCTAACCACCTGACCATGCTGGGCCTTTTTATTGGAAGGAGTATCTCACGGTTTTTGTTTTCAAATATTGTTAATATTCAAGAAGCGAACGTAATAAAATGCAAAAACACCTTTCAAAATTACGATCGTTTCGGATGTGAAATTATCAGCCCTCTATGTATGAATAGATTGTTTGTGTCCTGTGTCATACAACAATCTACTACCGGTGGCTCAGCGGAAAGTCTTAGGGCTTATAACCCTAAAAATCTGGTTTAGATACCTGCTACGGGCAGAGCACAGATAACCAATTGTGCAGCTTCGTGCTTAACAAAAAAACATTACTTCGAACCTGCGAGTAGAAGAGACACTAACAGTTACTCTTTAATTAACCACCAGAGGGCACTTCATGTTTTCAAAGTTTGGCTGTTATCACAGCTGTTAACCCTAAATTTCCCTCTTAATTTTTTCTTAAAATAAGGTCTCTGCAAATGTAATTACCAACTATATTTTAAAGTACTTGCCTGATTCTAAGCTGAGCGAAGTATCACAGAATACACAAACATTACACACAGCTACACTGATTTAGAACAAAAAACAAATAACCTTAAATGTTGGGTTAATTCAGTATAAAGGTCAGTACAATGACCCCAAGAAGGTCCGTCTCTTACAGTTCCAACCAAAAAACTGATCTACCCTTTGAAATAAGTAAACACGGAAGTCGTCAGTTCAAAGCTCGGGCGAGTAGCTAACTTAGTAACGAATGTCTTTTTGTATTAACACAAGACTTTCAAGCTTCTATATCAGTATATTTGTGTAAGCTGCAACGTATGCCGTTGCTATGGTCATGTTAGTTTGTGAAATAGCTATACTTCAACGAGACATATTGTTTAAAAATGGTACCTTTTCTTTTAAAAGCTCTATTTTGTTTGTCTCCTGGTGGGACAGCGGTAAGTTTATCGACTTATAACGCTAAAATCTGGGGTTCGATTTCCCGCGATAGACACGGCAGATAACTCAGTGTGGCTTTGCTCTAAAATAACTAACAATTTTGTACATCTATTGACGACTGGGAAAGATGCTACGTTGGTATTTCTGTTCATAAGGGTTCCGGGACCAGGAATAATAACACTGAATAAACCATTTTCGATACCAGGGACCGGCTAACTGTCTGCCTAAACTGGCGGGATACAACGAAAAACCCTCAAGATTTAAACGTGAATATTCTGTCAGTTTTTGTTGTTACTTGTTTTGTTTGTGAAATCCCACGGATCGGCAAGTTCAGTGTGACTGACCAGTGACTGAAAAACACTGTACTACACCAGGAAAGTTGAGTGTGACTGACCGGTGATTGAGAAACAATGTACTAGACCAGGCAAGGTAATTGTGACTGTCTAGTGGTTAAGAAACACTGTACTAGAACAGGCAAGGTGATTGTGACTGACCAGTGGTTGAGAAACACTGTACAGACCAGACAAGGTAATTGTGACTGACCAGTGGTTGAGAAACACTGTACTAGAACAGGCAAGGTGATTGTGACTGACCAGTGGCTGAGAAACACTGTACTTGACCAGGCAAGGTAATTGTGACTGACCAGTGGTTGAGAAACACTGTACAGACCAGACAAGATAATTGTGACTGACCAGTGGCTGAGAAACACTGTACAGACCAGGCAAGATAATTGTGACTGACCAGTGGTTAAGAAACACTGTACAGACCATACAAGGTAATTGTGACTGACCAGTGGTTAAAAAAACACTGTACAGACCAGGCAAGGTAATTGTGACTAACCAGTGGTTAAGAAACACTGTACTAGACCAGACAAGGTAATTGTGACTGACCAGTGGTTAAGAAACACTGTACAGACCAGACGAGTTAATTGTGACTGACCAGCGGTTAAGAAACACTGTACAGACCAGGCAAGGTAATTGTGACTGACCAGTGGTTAAGAAATGCTGTACTAGACCAGACGAGTTAATTGTGACTGACCAGTGGTTAAGAAACACTGTACAGACCAGGCAAGGTAATTGTGACTGACCAGTGGTTAAGAAACACTGTACTAGACCAGACGAGCTAATTGTGACTGACCAGTGGTTAAGAAACACTGTACAGACCAGATGAGTTAATTGTGACTGACCAGCGGTTAAGAAACACTGTACAGACCAGGCAAGGAAATTTTGTGACTGACCAGTGGTTAAGAAACACTGTACAGACCAGACAAGGTAAGGAGTACAGAACATTGTTTAAAATAACGTTTTTCAGAGAAAAAGAATGCCGAATCTCTCATTGAGATTTCACGTTTTTGTAATTTTGAAAAAGTATGTTTTTTGTACTTTTGCGTTGTGTTTATAATTGACCTTGACTGTCATTAGAATCCTGAAATAAATTTATTTAGCGAAAATTTTCTGTTTTATTAATAGTGTCCATTTCTGTGATCGACTGGTCACATCCAAGGTCAGGGAAAAAATTTTAGTTGCCCACCCATGCAACAGGCTATCTATGCTGTACACACCAAGGGTATCGAAACCCGGTTTTCAGCGCTATAAGCCTTTGTACTTACCGCTGAGCCACTAGAGGGCTTCTTTCATATTCCACCCTATGTGTTCGAATGTTTCCCAAGTTTACACTATCGTTAGTTCACGTGCTGTAGCTGAATAGTTCTTTACTTCCGTGCCGGTTTC
>NW_013669048.1:23826-26808 GCF_000517525.1 Limulus polyphemus
AAGAGTGTTTATATCTGATCAAAGGGGGACGAGGTGAGAGAAAATAATAGATAATGATCAGTAAGAGTGTTTATATCTGATCAAAGGGGGACGAGGTGAGAGAAAATAATAGATAATGATCAGTGAGAGTGTTTATATCTGATCAAAGTGGGACGAGGTGAGAGAAAATAATAGATAATGATCAGTAAGAGTGTTTATTTCTGATCAAAGTGGGACGAGGTGAGAGTTTTTGTTTGTTTGTTTTGAATTTCGCGCAAAGTTACTAGAGGATTATCTGCGCTAGCCGTCCCTAATTTAGCAGTGATAGACTAAAGGGAACGCAGCTAGTCATCACCACCCGCCTCAAACTCTTGAGCCAATCCGTCACCAATGAATAGTGGGATTGACCGTCACATTATAACATCCCCAAGGCTGAACGGACGAGCATGTTCGGTCGGTAACAGGGATTCGAAACCGCGAACCACAGATTGCGAGTTGAGTTTCATAACTACCAGGACACGCCAGGTCACATGAGGTGAGAAAAAACTAGTGAGCGTGAATAAAAAAAAAGAGGAACATAAATTTGTGATAATAGAAAGTGTGAAACTGTGATAATGGAAAGTGTGGAACTGTGATAATGGAAAGTGTGAAACTGTGATAATGGAAAGTGTGGAACTGTGATAATGGAAAGTGCGGAACTGTGATAATGGAAAGTGTGAAACTGTAATACTGGAAAGTGTGAAACTGTGATAATGGAAAGTGTGGAACTGTGATAATGGAAAGTGTGAAACTGTGATAATGGAAAGTGTGGAACTGTAATACTGGAAAGTGTGAAACTGTGATAATGGAAAGTGTGGAACTGTGATAATGGAAAGTGTGGAACTGTGATAATGGAAAGTGTGAAACTGTGATAATGGAAAGTGTGGAACTGTGACAATGGAAAGTGTGAAACTGTGATAATGGAAAGTGTGGAACTGTGATAATGGAAAGTGTGAAACTGTGATAATGGAAAGTGTGGAACTGTATTAATGGAAAGTGTGAAACTGTGATAATGGAAAGTTTGAAACTGTGATAATGGAAAGTGTGGAACTGTGATAATGGAAAGTTTGAAGTAAGGATAAAATTAAACTGGGATGAAGATGAATCAGAAGAAAAAACTGGGCTAAGCTATATTTTCAATGTTTTAACTTGGTTGTTTGCTAGAGGGAGTTGCTAACATGGTGATGACGCTATATTTAATGGAATCTTGGCAACCAGATTGAAGAGAGTGACACGGGTCTCAGAATAAAATTATACTGGAATCTTGGCAACCAGATGAAGAGAGTGACACGGGTCTCAGAATAAAATTATACTGGAATCTTGGCAACCAGATGAAGAGAGTGACACGGGTCTCAGAATAAAATTATACTGGAATCTTGGCAACCAGATGAAGAGAGTGACACGGGTCTCAGAATAAAACTATACTGACATTTTAACGACTAGAAGGGGACATGAGTATCATAATGATGTTTGTTTTATAGCAAAGCTAATATGGCCAACTTTCAACGTTCTTGGATAAGAAAAAAAAAACGATTTCGGTATTTGGTTCCTAGTGTTAATCACGAACTTTTAGTAAAGCCTGGATATAAAATGATATTTTCGTAAATCCATAATATAGCTACTGTTTGTAGTAGTTAACATAAACTTTAGATAAATTATCATAAATTAACATAAATTATCTGTCATAAAATATGTTAATGTTACATGCGTAAGAAATCAAGTTATTTATCTTATGGGATGAAACCAACAACCTTATTTATCCTGAGCTAAAAAAAGCGTCACCTAACAGAGTCTTTCTTCCCCAAATAGTCTTTATCATGAGCCACAATAGTGGTTCATACTTGTATAGGGATCGCCAAGAATTGCACAACACCCTAATAGAACGTTCGGGCAAAAAGAACCTTAAACAGTAATGACTCAGTTCAAACAACACTTTAAAACCTTTACTACTTATTGCTAAGGCTGTACACATACACAAATGCAGAAAAAAAAAGCACTCATGTTAGACCTACAAGGAAAAGAAAATCCGCTCAAAACGGCCGGTTTGTAATTCTTATTATTATTCTTTTGTCAGCCTACAACAAAAACGACTTCGTATAGTGTAACAAACCTCTTGTAGAATACTAAATAACGCATTGTGAAGGTCGTAGGGGTATTGAAAAGTTGATTTGTTTCTTCTATATTTTACATGAGCTAAAAAACATCACAATTTTAGTGTAAACGATGTTATCATTACTCCCTTGAACTTAGGTTCCTTACAAATATCTGATGTTCCTTTACAGACTTTAAGTACAAGGTGAAACAGGAATTATCAGCCAATAATAGATGAACATTAGATGACTGTAACATGTAAATACTCAATGCTTTGTACACTATACAATCGGTGTCTTTAGGGAGTCAACCCCTAAATTATGTATGAAGTGAAGGAGTAAAAAAATCAATAAACATAATGATAATTTTATTACTCACATTCGTATAATAATTACTTTAAAAGACACGAAGGTTTATTTAAAGCGATGCTCTAGACGTATATGTTTTATGTCAAATAGTTCATTTCCTAATGGCAAATTTTGTTTCGCGCTTAATGGAGGTTGTGTCTTAGTCTAGGCATATATTTGCCCATTTTTATGCATTTTATATATATAGAATTTAGTTACGCAGAAACTATAAATGCTCACTATATTCTCAAACAAATCTCCTTAGTCAAGGAACCTACCAGAAATAACGCTAATTTAGATTTATTGTTAACTTCAAATATAGAAATGATCTAGATGGTGGAAATTGAGGAACATCTGGGTGCAGGTGATCATTACTCTATTAGGTTCAATGTTTTGCTGCATATAGAGATAAGGAATAATGACATTTTGGTTACAAGTTTCAAAAAAGCAAATTTTGAAGGGATGCGAAAAGAATTATCTGTTGTGAATTGGGCAGCTGAGTTATATGGAGACATTAATCAGGTGT
>NW_013669048.1:27808-35121 GCF_000517525.1 Limulus polyphemus
TTACTCTATTAGGTTCAATGTTTTGCTGCATATAGAGATAAGGAATAATGACATTTTGGTTACAAGTTTCAAAAAAGCAAATTTTGAAGGGATGCGAAAAGAATTATCTGTTGTGAATTGGGCAGCTGAGTTATATGGAGACATTAATCAGGTGTGGAAAATTTGTCATGATAAATTTGTAAATATTCAAGGTAAACACGTTTCTTATAGCTGCGAGTAAAGAACCAGGTTGGCTCACAAAGAGTATATGAGACAAAATTAAAGACTGGTATGACAGGAGATTTAGATGATTATAGAAGATAAAGAAAGTAGGTGAAATAGTAAATTAGGACATCATGAAGGATGCATAATACAGGTTAGCTGAAAATGTAAAAATTAACAGTAGTATTTCTTTAAATACGTTAATGGTAAACAAAATGTTAGAATGTGGGTAGGACCCTTGAGGGATGATAAAGGAAGGCTCGTATATGATGATTATGAGATGGCTGGGTTATTAAATTTTGATTTTTCTTCGGTTTTTACTGACGAAGATTTAAGCAGTATTCCACATCTTGAACATTTGATAGATGGAAACAAGATCGAACAAGATGACTGTATTAATTCTGAGCTGGTTAAAAAAATTGGGAAGTTTAAAGAAATATAAGGCTCCTGGACCAGATGATATTTCCCGAAGGGTTTTGAAGGAGGTTAAGGATTAGATATCTGAGCCACTTGCTAAAATTTTTTGTAAATCATTGAATAGTGGATAGGTACAAGAAGATTTGAAGTTAGCTAATGTCATTCCTCTTTTCAAGGGAGGTGATAAAAATTGTCCCAGTAATTATAGACCCATTAGTCTTACATCAATTGTGGGAAAAGTTTTGGAAAGTCTGATAAAAGATGCTTTCCAAAGTCATTTAACAAACGAATTCTATTGGATAGTCAACATGGTTTCACTAAGGGAAAATCTTGCCTTACAAATCTTTTGACATTCTGCTTATATAGATGAAGGTAAGAGTGTAGATTTTGTGTATCTGGATATTCAGAAAGCATTTGACAAGGTGCCACATAAAAGAGTTGTAAAAAATTATCTCTATAGATGTTGGGGATACGTTAATAAATTGGATAGAAGAGTGGCTAGATGGAAGAAAGCAGAGGGTTGTTACAAATGGAGTTCAGCCAAACTGGATTATGTCACAATTGGGGTACCCCAGGGCTCAGTCTTAGGACCTTTGCTCTTTTTTGATTCACATCAGTGACATAGATGAAAGAATGATCAATAAATTTGCAATTACTTCAAAGTGGGTTTTAATGAGAATATATGTAAGATAAAGCACGTGGATTATCATAATTTGAATTATAAGTATAATTTAGATGGAACTAACCTTAACAGCGTTATGAAAGAAAGGGGTTTTGGTGTAATAGTTGATCAGTCTCTAAAGCCATCCAAGCAGTGTGTTGTTGATAGTGGTAGGGCAAATAGGACTTTAGGTTGTATCTATAAAAATACTGAATACAAGTAAAGAGGTTATACTTTCATTGTATAGGTCACTGGTTAGGCCACATTTGGAGTATTGTGTTCAATCGTGGGTAGGACACTGAATTGTTGGAAAGGTTTCAGCGACGAGTTACTAGAATGGTGCCTGGTATGGAGGGGTTGTCATACGAGGAGAGATTGAAATCTCTCAAATTTTCTCTTGAAAAAAGAAGAGTTGGGGGGGGGGGGTCTGATTGAGGTATTTAAGATTGTAAAGGGAATTGATAGTGTTGATGCATCATCTTTTTCATATTTAACAGTGAGAATAGTAGGACTAAGGGACACAAATTTTGACTCCAACAGATGCAATTCTTACTTTTTTACGATCCCTATCTGCAGGTTTTTAAATTTCCAATTTATTATTTATCTTGTAATATTTGGATTCGAAAAGGACAGACATTATTCGTAAGAAAATGTTTTATTGTGTGTCGTAGACTATATTTTTCGAACAGAAGGTATAAAAACCATAATAGCAATCTTCGATTTGCAAACACAATGTCTAATTGTTTCTTTGAATCTGTGATTTAGGCCTAACAAATATAACGAAATAAGGATATCATTTAAAATTCAATAATTACATAACCTTGCCCCCCAGTAGCACAGCTGTATGTCTGGGGACTTACAATGCTAGAATACAGGTTTCGATACCCGTGGTGGGCAGAGCACAGATAGCTCATTGTGTAGCTTTGTGCTTAAGTTAAAACAAACAATACAGAACCTTTTTTTTTACTTTATTGTTAAGTGCAAAGCCTATTTGCAATGTACCCATCGCAGGTAGCGAAACCCAAATTTTATCGCTATAAACACTTAAGATTACCACTGAGAAAGGATCCTTTGCCACAATCCGTAGCCCCGAAGGCCTTTTTTTAATGCTAGAACTCAACAATTGGGCAAAACCTGGCAGTAAAAGTTTGAAATGCTAATTGTATTTAACACAAGAAACGCAATATTGTGTTAGTCTTAACGAGTCTTTTTTGTTGTTTTTGTTTTGCCGGGTTAAGATTTTACATGCGCAAGTATAACTGAAAATACAACTGTATTTTTGTTGTATTAACCTCGGAATTGTATGTAAATGTACGTGTATTTTGGTTGTATTAACCTCGCAACTGTATGTAAATGTACGTGTATTTTGGTTGTATTAACCTCGGAACTGTATGTAAATGTACGTGTATGTTGGTTGTATCAACCTCGGAACTGTATGTAAATGTACGTGTATTTTGGTTGTATTAACCTCGGAACTGTATGTAAATGTACGTGTATGTTGGTTGTATTAACCTCGGAACTGTATGTAAATGTACGTGTATTCTGGTTGTATTAACCTCGGAACTGTATGTAAATGTACGTGTATTCTGGTTGTATTAATCTCGGAACTGTATGTAAATGTACGTGTATGTTGGTTGTATTAACCTCGGAACTGTATGTAGATGTACGTGTATTCTGGTTGTATTAACCTCGGAACTGTATGTAAATGTACGTGTATTTTTGTTGTATTAACCTCGGAACTGTATGTAAATGTACGTGTATTTGGTTGTATTAACCTCGGAACTGTGTGTAAATGTACGTGTATGTTGGTTGTATTAACCTCGGAACTGTGTGTAAATGTACGTGTATTTTTGTTGTATTAACCTCGGAACTGTATGTAAATGTCGACGAACAGGTTAATAAAATCATTTCTTTACGAATTAATTTTGCTCTATAACCAATAATAAACATAAACAGCGAAGTATTTGTGGGATGATATACTGACGAAAAGCTTTTAAACACGTGATCATCTTCATTGAACAACAGGTGTACCAGAGTCGTACATGGAGCAGGTAATTTTAGGTCACGTGACGTTAGTATAATTTCATACAAAACCTTCGTGTTTCCGATACTTGTTATAAAGATAAACAAATAAAATAAAATAAAAAACGGCATGGTTTAACTTTCCTTGACTTGAATGTTTATGGGTTTGAAAAATGGCAGTCGAAACATGAAGAGCCGAGCAAAGGGAACGTTTGAAAATACTTGTTGCACGTTTGGTGTACTGTGGAGTTAGCAGTTTAAGTACTTCCCGTTCCTGTTGCCTAAAAATGTTTTACTTCATTGTTGGCACATTTGAAAGGTTTTGTTACATTGTTGAACCACGTATCATATGTTAAGGTAAACTCTGACTGGAATGAAATGGACTCCTCTTATCCCACACAAACTTTTATAGGCTATCATACAACTGTGGAAAATATTCAACAAAATAGGGCTAAAAAAAACAACAAACATTTAAAGTGGTCCTTACTATATGTGACATTCTGATACACCGCAATTCTAAAATTGTTGTACTGTTTAAGATAGGTAAGAATTGTTGTACTGTTTAAGATAGGGTAAGTAAGAATTGTTGTACTGTTCATGATATAATTGTTGTACTGTTTAAGATAGGTAAGAATTGTTGTACTGTTTAAGATAGGAATTATATATCATGAACAGTACGACAATTCTTACATATCATAAACAGTACAACAATTCTTGCATATCATAAACAGTACAACAATTCTTGCATATCATAAACAGTACAACAATTCTTACATATCAAAACCAGTACAACAATTCTTGCATATCATAAACAGTACAACAATTCTAACCTATCATAAACAGTACAACAATTCTTACCTATCTTAAACAGTACAACAATTCTTACATATCATGAATAGTACAACAATTCTTACCTATCTTGAACAGTACAACAATTCTTACCTATCTTAAACAGTACAACAATTCTTACATATCATGAACAGTACAACAATTCTTACCTATCTTAAACAGTACAACAATACTTACCTATCTTAAACAGTACAACAATTATTATATATCATGAACAGTACGACAATTCTTGCATATCATAAACAGTACAACAATTCTTGCATATCATAAACAGTACAACAATTCTTACATATCAAAACCAGTACAACAATTCTTGCATATCATAAACAGTACAACATTTCTTACATATCATAAACAGTACAACAATTTTTGCATATCATAAACAGTACAACAATTCTTACATATCAAAACCAGTACAACAATTCTTACATATCATAAACAGTACAACAATTCTTACATATCATAAACAGTACAACAATTCTTACATATTATGATCAGTACCACAATGCTTACATACAATAACCAGTAACGTTTACAACTGTATTTTGGTGCCTGACTGCAATGCATTGTTAGCAAAAATTTTTGGGTTTCGATGAAACGGGTGCATGCAGCACAATAGAGGATTCAGATTCACTAAGTAGTAGCGGACATTTGTTTCCGTTGAATGTCACCGTTCCTTGTCATTTTACTGAGCGCAAGAAAAGATCGCTACCGAAGTGAGCGCTTTTTGACAGTCATTTCTATAAGAAGTGTCAAAGGGGAAATATTCAAATTAAATTAATTTATTCGACATGGTACAATAAAACCATGCGTGTATATATAATACCGACATGAAATACACACACACACATATATATATAAACCGAGCAACAAAAAATATGTCCATGTTTCTCACTTTATGCGTTTTGTCGTTCACGCTTTCGTTCATTTCTTTCTATAAGTCGACAAAGGAAGTCCCGTTTTTTTCGTGAAACTCCCTCACAAAAACATAATTTTTATTCTTAATAAAATTTTTCCTCATATAGACCGTTCAGCACATACGAAGACTGACAAATCGATGTGATATATATATATATATTATTCGCGCATTTTATAGAACATAGATCATAATGATCGCAGTGTTACAAAAACAGGAAACGAATCCACTCAAAATGCTTCAACTTTTCTGAAGCGATCACATTAACAGTACTGTATTTAACTACACTAAAATATATCTTGTGCCACCGAAACGGTTCTAAGAACAATGACGAAACAGGCTCTTTGAAAAATTCTACTGGCTAATCTCAGCTGAAACGGTTCTAAGAACAATGACGAAACAGGCTCTTTAGAAAATTATACTGGCTAATCTCAGCCGAAACGGTTCTAAGAACAATGACGAAACAGGCTCTTTAGAAAATTTTACTGGATAATCTCAGCTAAAACGGTTCTAAGACAATGACGAAACAGGCTCTTTAGAAAATTTTACTGGCTAATCTCAGTCGAAACGGTTCTAAGAACAATGACGAAACAGGCTCTTTAGAAAATTATACTGGATAATCGCCACATTATTTTACTCATTCAAAGAGGAAAACATATTTTGGGAAAGGAGTGAATAACTTCATGATTAACTTCTAGCGACCACTTACTTGAGCTTAGGTAGATGATGAGAAATATTACCAGAGAAAGGTTTGATTGGTTCATACAACCAGTGATTCCTAGCTTTTATCAACCCAAGGACTGACAAAATCATTGTTTTTGTTTGTTTGTTTTTGTTTTTGAAGTTAAGCACAAAAGTACACAATGGGCTATCTGTGCTCTACCCACCACGGGTATCGAAACCCGGTTTTTAGCGTTGTAAGTCCGCAGACATACCGCTGTGCCACTGGGGGGTGGGGCAAAATCTTTGTAAAAAAGCTTACTACCCAGTGGCTCAGCAGTAAGTATGAAGACTTATAATGCTAAAAGCCGGGTTTCGATACCCGTGGTGTGCACACCACAGATAGCCCATCGTGTAGCTTTGTACTTAACAACCAAACATGAAGCTTATGGATCGTTAGAAGTGTGTGTGTGAACCAAAACCAGGGTGATTAGTGTAAATACAAAACAATTCATTACGCATAACAAATTTCAGCTGTATATATCTCATAAATGACTGTTAAAATAAAACAAAAATCGTACCATTTGTTAACAAAGTACAAAAGGAATATTTTTTAAAGAAAAATGTCTGCAGTCATAGCACTCAAAAGTGTTGGGGTTATTCCGTCTATTATATATAATCCAAATAACGTCACGGAATATTAATTACAGTACTTAGTTATTTTTTGTTTGTTTGTTTTAATTATGCACAAAGCTACACGAGGGCTATCTGTGCTCTGCCCACCACGGGTATCGAAACCCGGTTTCTAGCGTTGTAAGTCCGCAGACATACCGCTGTGCCACTGGGGGGCACTTAGTTATTGAGTGCTTTAACCCACGACGTCCGAACACCTACTACTATTCATCGTTTGAAGCCAGTTGTGGGCATGGTAGTCACCCTCTATAAAGTTTAATACTTTAAAGGTAAAAATTACAGTAGAAAGTTTGTTGTTAAGAGCCACCCTTAATTTCTACCCTTGTTACACACCCAACCTCCACCCTTTATACAATTAAGCAGGAAATATAAACCCTTAACTAAACAGTTCAGGAAAAACTGAACACCCATCCTCCTCTCTTGTCAACCTCATTAAAGCTGGGAAGGCGGAGACAATATATATTTATATTTTCGTTGACAGGTTCTTTTAAGTTATCTGGTGAAAATAATCAAAATTCCAGTCTACGTAACAATGTCAAATTATTTTGATTATTCTCTTATGTTTCAACACGCTAGTCTTCACTTGTTCATTGCTGTAATATCTTGTAGGCCTAAATTTACAAATGACGCCAACTGCACCATACTAAAATGAAAATAAACTTACTTGTATTACAGTAGGCCCGAAAGGGGACAAACTTTGAGCGAAACAAAACATTCTTTGACTGATTCACTGTACTATCTCTTAACTATCCTTCAATTATCTTCAATGCTTCTCTGGCCCCGTATCTCTTAACTATCCTTCAATTATCTTCAATGCTTCTCTGGCCCCATATCTCTTAACTATCCTTCAATTATCTTCAATGCTTCTATGGCCCCGTATCTCTTAACTATCCT
>NW_013669048.1:35131-42431 GCF_000517525.1 Limulus polyphemus
CTATCCTTCAATTATCTTCAATGCTTCTCTGGCCCCGTATCTCTTAACTATCCTTCAATTATCTTCAATGCTTCTCTGGCCCCGTATTTATACTCAACCCTTAAATGCACTAGAAAAACCAGATATCAAATCTTTAAAGCTTTCTAGGCCTAGCTTAACGTCATCATTATGGACACCAGCTCCCTCTAGCAAACATCTAGTTAAAACATTAAAAATATAGTTTATAACAATATATCTTAGCCTGTTTTGGAGTGAAAGTTATTTTGCAACGAATTATAAAGAAAACAGTTTTAACTTATTATCAACACACGTACAACTTATAAAGTACTTCTTTTTTTTCTTTTTCTTTGAATTTGGTGCGGACGACCTGGACCAGTTAGGAACAAAGGTTAGTAGCTACTACATTAAATAATGAGATCAAAATTTTAATTATTTTCTCTTTTTTTTATATCATTTGCAGTTTTGCATGGCTAGGATGACAATCAATACAGACCGACTTGAAATAATTACTATCTGTAAGGTGAAGTAGAAAGATTACCTTTAACTTTAACTTGTGTTACACAAAGATTATTCGATAAGATCATAACAACAAAACGAAAACTGGTAAATGATAGTTAAATATTGATATGTACATATTGCTGTAATCTCTGTTTTTAACATTTTAATTTAGATGTTTGTTTGATAGAGGAAGCTTTTCGTGACATAATGACGACGCAACTTCTAGAAGCTTCCTGTAGTACATAGAAAACAAGTAAAATATAAGAATAAGACATACGAAGTGGTGGAACCAGAAGAGCAGCTCATACTTAGGTACAAAACTAAAGACATAGGAAGTGATGGAACCAGAAGAGCAGCTCATACTTAGGTACAAAACTAAAGACATACGAAATGATGGAACCAGAAGAGCAGCTCATACTAAGGTACAAAACTAAAGACATAGGAAGTGATGGAACCAGAAGAGCAGCTCATACTTAGGTACAAAACTAAAGACATACGAAGTGATGGAACCAGAAGAGCAGCTCATACTTAGGTACAAAACTAAAGACATACGAAGTGATGGAACCAGAAGAGCAGCTCATACTTAGGTACAAAACTAAAAACATACGAAGTGATGGAACCAGAAGAGCAGCTCATATTTATAGGCAGTGCTACTAAAGTCCTGGTTTCACCCCTCTATAAGGTGCAATTAAACTGTACGATCGTTATTTATTATCGTTATTAAAGGAGGCTGACACAGAATTGATCTGTAAAGAAATAGGTAAGAAATGTTACACATACTAGCACACTTTTATCACACAAAAAAACCTTATGTCTGTACAAGTTCCTTCCTTCTCTCGTGCTTTTCTTTTCCAGAATCCCGTCTGAAGCATTTGATCATTGTTGTTAGGTATTAGGTATTTTTCTTCGCCTCATTATCTGTCATTACATTGATTTATCTAACAGATGTGTGCGTGTGCCGACAGCGAAGTAAATGTATGTAAAACAAGTTTAATCTCGATTTCCTTCCGATTACACGATTCCAAGTGTTATGTAGCGCCAGTACATAATTCTTATTCTCAGCAAGAGAATACCTGGAAGTTACGTGACTTTAAAAGTACAGGGTGGTCTAAAAGAACCTTTCCTATTTTAAAATTTAATAATTAAATAACTAAAGAAATACAACCATGCAGTTTTGAAGATCTTGTAGCCCAACTCAAACAGTTTTATTGCTTACCTTTTAAAAATATAGCTTTGTTAATTTCACGTTTTCCTGAAACCTGCCTCCAAATTTTAATAAACAGGTTGTGTAACTTATCCATATGTTCATAAACATCCAATTAGATTGTTTAGATTTATAAAATTTTATTAATTGTTATGTTTTCATAAGTGAACGTTCGTCCAAACTGGAAACTCTAAAAAAAACAACACAACTTTGAAAAAGATTACATCTTCATCTTAATTTAGTAGGTAGCGGGCACACAATATACCGTCTTGTGCTACAATAAACACTACAAGTACAATATATTTATACATGTATAATGATAATAATAATTATTATCCATATATCGTGGAATAATTAATGTTTGTGTTCGAGTCCGAACTACAGAGTATTAAAATAGCTGTAAGGCAGCTAAAACTAAAAGAAAACAACTTGGTGCATTTTGGTTGGTTAGTCTTGGTTAGTGTGCTGTACACTGTACAGAATGGGCGTCGAAACTTTGAGCTAAAGATGTATAAATCCGATATATTAATCATAATTAAGTTTTCTTTTAATTATTAATATTTTTATTGCAAGTGTCGCCTATGCTACTGACTGCCACAAATTACACTTATATTTTCTTTGTAAAATATACTAAAGGTGTTCCGCTGCAAACAGCAGATACTTTTACTTTTAGTCTTAGTTTACTCTTAGGCTTAGGTAATAATAACCTAAAGGTTACTTCCAAGCTGCTCTAAAAGTAAAAGTAAAACCTTAATCTTTAAATATGGCTTAACCGCTAGGCACGTCGTACTTACGGTTCTGTATGAAACCGGCCGGAATCTCCAAATGTTTGATATAAAAATGTATTGTCGTCTAAAAAAGCTTCGTTAGCTTGATCCCAAGGCATAAAAGCAATTTCTGTATCATCTACGACGGCTACCACGTGAGAAATGACATCTAGGCTTAACCATACTGCCAACATCAGCAGATGGGCATTACACTTTTTTCGCCAACACATGGTTTCCGTAACTAACGTGTTTAGTAGAACACTGCTCACCTAGGTTCGAAGTTATCCTGTTTTGTTTTCGATAATCTGATTTTATTTCATTTTTAAATTTCAATACAATGACAGATATATTATGGAAATAAGAAAGTAGACTTAACACGCACGCAAAAAGTGGATGTTGTTATCTGTATCCGCCAGACCGTGTACGTGCGCAAGCGGAATCTGAACTCTTAAACTCTAGTTTTACAGATATATTCTCCTACGCAACCGTTAGGTGGCGGTAATTTCCAACACAGGCAAGTCTGTAAAACACACAGTACAACCCATGTCCTTAGGCTTTTTATAAACGATAAACACATTTTGGCGGTTGCTTCCTTTTTTTTTTCTTATCGTTATCTTCCATTCTGAAGATCGTAGTTGAGGATATAATATGAAATACGAATTTTTTTAGTCTCTGCGCCATTTTCTTAAAGAGTTCGCTTATAAACATCTCTTAGCTCGTGACATTTATATATATTTTTCGGAATAAGAATAAATCCTGCATGTACTAAGAAGTTTGATTTACGATCAAGTCAGTAATAAGCTATTTTACACATCAAAGTAATAACAATTAATTCGAAGTTTAATTTATTTTAAGTAACTCATTTACATTTATCTTTTTATCATTTTTAAGATGAAGGTATCGTTTAACTTTAGGTTATTTTCTATTTTTCCAGCTTGGTCACCCCCAGTAGCTCAGCGTAAGTCTGTTGACTTACAACGCTAAAAATTGGGTTTCGATACCCGTGGTATGCACAGCAAAAATAGCCCATTGTTAAGTTTTTTTTTTTTTTTTGCTTAACAATAACCAAACCAAAGCCCCTGGTGGGACAGCGGTAAGTTTGCAGACTTACAAAGCTAAAATCCGGGGTTAGATTCTCCCCGTTGGAGAGAGCGCAGGTAGTCTATTTGTATAGCATTACGCCGAAAACAAAAAACCCTTTGTTTCGAAGCCATGCACGAAAACAAATTTATGCTTTCAAAAAAAAACTGTGACTTCAACTTCTTTCCGTAATCAATTTGATATTTATAAACAAAACAGTTTATCCCGTTTTTATCAATTATAGAAATATCTGGATGTTTCTCTGTAAAGTGGTATGTTAGATATAGCAAAGACTGATAACGGGAAAGTCTCTCGTGTTAAATCCACGCCGTGTGATGAGTTAAAAACACAAAACGTAAAGAGAGGCCATTTCTGTTTGAATAACAACAGACTGACCTGTCAGTGGAAAGCCGTTCAGTATTTCTATCCAACCAAGATTGTTTTAGTCACGTGACTGTTCCCTTTGACGGCAGTTTTTGTATATTATCTCGAAAAAGAGATTAATGAATATAATATTTCTTTCGGTCAGAAATGCTGGTAACTGTTTTGATTCGTAACACACACACAAAAAAAGAGAGAGAGACAAATGTTTCTGTAAACACAATCGTTTAAACAGAACTAAAAGACCCCCCCCCCCTCCTCTCCAGTGGCACAGTGGTATGTCTGCGAACTTTCAACGCTAGAAACCGGGTTTCGATACCCGTGATAGGCAGAGCACAGATTGTATTTTGTAATTAAGCACAAAGCTACACAATGGGCTAGCCGTGCTTTGCCCACCACGGGTATCGAAACCCGGATTCTAGCGTTGTAAGTCCACAGACATACCACTGTACCACTGGGGGGTAGAGCACAGAAAGCCTACCGTGTAGCTTTGTGCTTAACTTCAAAACAAACAAACTAGCTAAAAGAAAAAACAGTTTATACAAACACTGCTGTATGGTAACTGAAGTTACGTGTTTTAAGATCTTGGAATTTTTATGTTTTATATAAACTACATATCATCAGTTTGTATTAATATGCATGTAATTATCTTGACGGCTTATATATTAATATTATTTTCTTGATAACCACTATATTCCTGTCCAGTTGTGATTTTCTTTTGATCTTACTTTTAAATGTAACGCGTATTAAACTAACACAAACATAGGCCTATGTTTTGTACTTTTATAAACAGATTAACAAGTAATATACGTTTTACCTGTTCTTGAAAGAAAATTATGGGGTATAAGATTTCGTTGTTTTTTGTTAGGCATAAAGCTACACAATGGGCTATCTGTACTCTGCCCACCACGGGTATCAAAACCCGATTTTTAGAGTTAAAAGTCTTAAAACTTATCGCTGAGCCACCAAGGGGCTGATATAATAATTTGATATTTCATTATTATGCAAATACGCTAATAAATCTCGGAATGTTATATTAATATTATCATCCTGTTAGTGACGTTTTAAAACATTTAAAAAGTTTTAAAAATAAAAATGTAAGCGTTACAGGCTACAAAATAAAAAATACCTTTTATTTTTCAAGTATGTCGTAAAAAAAAGAAGAACATTATGAATCTTAACACACAAAAAACCCCTTTATTCATCACTTAACTTGTAAAACACAGATTATAAAGTTATCATGATTTTGTTGAATGATATTGTTACGTCTCCGTTCGTTAACTGATTTTCATTAACTTCGTTCAGACGAAACTTTAGCGACACAAGTCCTTACTTAATAAAACTGGTTTATTCTTTCTGAATATAACTTCACGATACACTTGATTTCAACATTCGCGCTAAAACAAACGCTATAACGAACGTTAACTTCAACAATACTTTCTCACTGCAGATCAGTTACTCACTACCTACACACATTGTTGTCACGTCACGCCGTGACCATCTTATATATATACCAGACCACCCCCCAATCTAGTAAATGCTAGAGCACTCCCGAAGGAACGGGATAGTTCTAGAAAGCAGGTGGCGTGACACTAGTCACGTGACCTCGCTGACGCAACAATATGAATATGGGAATCCCCTTTTTTACAATATAAATTTTGTAATGTTTTCCATCGTTGGGCGTGTTCTTTTGAATTACTTGATAAAAATGACGCCAAGTCCAGTTCATGTAACGATTACGAAGTAATATGTTTCCTTTATAATGTTTCTACGGGATACGTTAGTTCTGGTACAAGTCGTAGGCCTAAGTTCACAAACAACGTTTCGATAGAAATTCCTCGCTAACTGCACAATATCTAACTAACAAATAAACTTACTTACAGGTAAATGATTTATTTACTAATCTATCAATTTAACAGACGTGATAACTCTCACTATAAATAGTGAACTGAATCATAAACTACATACTTCACCGAATTCTCGTTGAATCTTCACATATTGGTTACTGTTATTTATAACGTACTCTCGTTTTTCCAATAGCTTTATACACTTATCTGTAGGCCAAAGTAAGGATTAAATTTTATAAATGTGTAATTGTGGTTTTTTTATTACTTTTTTCATTACTTTTTTCTAGCAGGATCCCTACTTCATTTTAAAATTCATAATTTTTAATACTCTTGTTACATAATCATGAATTTTCTAAGTATTCTAGAACAAGTTTTAAGAACTTTCTAGATCTAGCGTCATCATCATAATTAGCAGCTCCCTCTAGTAAACAACTAAATACAGCTCACAACATAACATTTTATAATGTAACTAACTCCACTTAGATGTTTGATATCCTAATACGATATTTTTCCACCTTTCTACCAAAGTCCTTTTCCGCACAAATATCACGTGCATTGAATTCATTAATATTAACTTCCAATCAGATAAAGCTACCAACTTAGAACAAAACTAAATTTAAACCTTGTACTGAGTATAGCTAATTAAATATACTTTTATTACGTTCTTTCTTGTAAAGATTAGAATGCATTGTTTCATCAGTGGGGTAGTCTCACTGTTAACGACATTTTCGGCCGTAAACCCAATAATACCTCACGAGGTTAGGTCACTTAGAAGATTTAGGTTAGACCTAAATATCCATGTTAAGCTAACAATATAAAACAATCTTTATAATGGAAGTATAATAATAGAATATTAAATTAAAAAGTAATGAAATTAGATATTCTTAAACTTAGTAAGTAACCAATAGTGTTAAAGAAATTAACAATAAGAAAATAGTTAGGGGTACCTTACTTATGGAACACATAACTATTACTTATTGGTTTCATGTACTGTCGTCCATTTAATATTTGTTGAACAACGTAACATCTCTACAACAGGTTACAAGTAAATTCGATGACGAGGAACCCACTTTGACACTAATAATGGCTGGAGAGGCTTGAATGGGTAATGAAGAAAAACTTTAATATAAGTTTAACATAACAGCAAATGTACAACGTTTCGACAAGGTTTTGTTATCATCAGGTTAGAAGTCAGTCCTCCAAGTCAGGAGCAGCTTGGAGAGATGTATTACTATTAGGTGATGATTCTAAATTAAAAACAAGGACCGTGATGTATTAGGTGACAACTCAATTAAAACCAAGTCAAGGTTCTAAACGTGAATGATTTGCTTGAACCGGAAATGACGTAAATTATAATTATATTTAAATCTGAAGAATAGGGCGTTGTATTGCAAACAAATCTGACACAAAAAAATTTACTTGATTGTCGCCCATGTGAGATGTCATCTTTAGATCCCTCACCTTTTGTTAAATAAAAAAGAAGAATTTTCTGTGAACACAATTTTTTTTTCTACTTATTTTTT
>NW_013669048.1:42808-48511 GCF_000517525.1 Limulus polyphemus
TCTCATATATATATATATATATATATATATATATATATATATTAATTATATACAAAATCTCTTGGCTTAAACCACTCGGGCGTGACTGACTTCACAAACATCCTCACAGGGAGGATTCGAATTACAAATGAGGGGCAACAGTTGTGATAAGTACTGAGGGAAAAAGCAACACTAACAAGAGAGAGAAAAAAAAGAAAAAACCAACATATTAATATTAATTTGGAGCAACAATACAGTACATTAGTACAGCGATCTAAACATCGTCTAACCTAAACCTCTAGGCGGAAAAAAGTATTGTTTGTGCTGTCACCTAGTATTATAAAACAAAAACATTTAATTCATATTTTATAGTAGTTGTTAAAACCAGTATTTAAAAAATGATATTTTAATGAAATAGATATTTGGCATTATTTGATCTATCATGTAAAATATAAAGATGAAAACTGGAAACTTTTATTGAACATAAGATGGTAAAATAGAAACCATGTGTAATTTATTTTTCTATGAGGTTAATTTAAAAAAATCACTATACTTCAAAATAAGGACCCAGTCCTTAAAATTGAAAATCCATCATTCCCCCATTTATGCGATAATCCACTTTTGCCAATAATGTCATATATATATATATATCGGGGTCTAAAATTCCTCATTATTAGTGGGCTCTCACTAGTTCTATACTTCTTTTTCCTAAAATCATTATTTTACTTTCGTCTCATGAAAATTACTTCTTCACTTCAGTCTTCCAGAGGGAGCCACTAGCTTTCTCGGGATCGCTGACCTATTTTTAACAAACGAAATGGAATGAATATCAACATCTCAATGGAGAAATACCTTACCTTTTGGTCAGTACTAAACTAGTAATCTTAAGTCACATTATTTTATCGTGTTTATCTGGATTAATATAAAGGTTATGTACATTACAAGAATGATATAATCAAAAAATGTTGTTTTCAATTGAAGAGTTTTATTTAATATTACACACATATTTACAATTGTATCTTTCTGTAAAAAAATCATATTTGCCATTGATGAAGTGGATATAACATATATATTTACATATGTTTCTGGAGTGAACCAGTTTAGCCTGATAAGGACTAACTAAATCTTTTGGGAATAACCGGTTAGAAATTTTGTGAATTTGTTATACGGTGTAATGTTTCAAACACGGAGAGAAAAGGATACACAAATACACAATTGAACAGATAAAAGAAACCTTTATTTTCAAGAAATATTTTATGTATTTACCTATCTTCCAGTTTCGTTTGGATTGAACTCTAACCCGCTACTGGGTCTGAGAGAGAGGCTTTACAAAATATTACTCAGGATAGCGGTGGAAAAACATCAAGATCCAGAATTGTATAGACATCCTATTTTTATAGCCGGACCAAAGCCTTAGTGCGATATCCCATAATCTGTTAGGTTACACAGTTCAACTAATAGTCTGATATAGGTTTCTGTATCATCTGTCGATCTTCCTAGAAGTCCATACAGAAAAACTCACATACTAGTTTGAGGTTAATCATAAAGATTAATACATATTTATGACTTTTCAGCGTCTGAAATAATAAGGATACCATAACTAAATGCAGAACACTTGCACAAAATTTAGAAATATTACCTGAATATAATGAATAAACTTGGTATTCCGAAAATTGTTTAATTTCCAAGTCTACGTTCAGGGTAGGTCCAGTTCAATCTACACTTTTATCAACGTGTGTTATTGGGTTATACTAGTTTCGGAGAATTTCATTCTTCATCAAGCTGGACCTATATCACAGTGAAAAGTATCAAACATACTAGTATAACTTAATAACACACGTAGATCAAAGTGTAGATTGAACTGGACCATCCTTGACTTCGAAATTAAACAATTCTCGGAATCCTAAGTTTATTTATTATATCTGCTGTTGTGCGCCTATATAATGGGATGAACTGAATAGTGGCCAATGACACTATCCAGTGTATAGGTCTTCCTCATAATGAATACAAAGCACGTTCTTACCAACGATATATTTGATTACCTGAATATACCTTACAACAGACATATTCTAAACAAATTAGGGTAGGTTTAAATTAAGAGCTATTACAATTGTGGTATTTATTTACTTCCTTCCTGTAAAACAAATTTCGAAGGGATTTTATTGTTAATAGATTATTAGTCAACTTTGCAGTGTCTAATAATGTCAAGATTACGATAGGTGGCGCTTATCATCATAACAATACAATCATTTAGAGCAAGTTCAGTCACCTAAACTGTGACGTCAAAAAAACGTGTTATTTACAGTTTATGATTGCTTGTTTGTTTTAGAATTTCGCGCAAAGCTACACGAGGGCTATCTGCGCTAGCCGTCCCTAATTTAGCAGTGTAAGACTAGAGGGAAGGCAGCTAGTCATCACCACCCACCGCCAACTCTTGGGCTACTCTTTTTACCAACGAATAGTGGGGTTGACCATGACGTTATAATGCCCCCACGGCTGAAAGGGCGAGCATGTTTGGTGTGACGGGGATTCGAACCCGCGACCATCAGATTGCGAGTCGAGCGCCCTAACTACCTGACCATGCAATTTTTGGTAATGCGTGCACTTGCGAATATTTTTTGAAAAGCCAATTTTATTTAGTGAGTCTTTTAACCGAAATATTCTAAAAACAAAATTATATGAAATTTCATATAACCATGAATG
The DNA here is from genome assembly GCF_000517525.1 of Limulus polyphemus. Lineage (NCBI taxonomy): Eukaryota > Metazoa > Arthropoda > Merostomata > Xiphosura > Limulidae > Limulus > Limulus polyphemus. The sequence continues at coordinate 45,491 of NW_013669048.1, forward strand.
AGTTCAAATACAGTAGAATGTCAAAGGTTAGAAAACCAACTTAATGAAAACAATCGTTTCAGAATCATTCCAAACATTTATATTTGACTTGAGTCACTAGACCAACGTTTCCCAAACTTTTTTGGCCATGGAATACTTTTCAGCTGAGAAAAAGTTTAGGGAACACTAGACACGTGAAATATCGGTGTAGAGGATATGTTGCGCGCACAGCGCCCTCTAGACTTGTATATTATTCATTTATTTATTTAATCAGATTGTTTGTTTGTTTATTTGTTTTTAATTATGCACAAAGCTACACAAGGGCTATCTGTGCTCTGCCCACCACGGGTATCGAAACCCGGTTTCTAGCGTTGTAAGTCCGCAGACATATCGCTGTGCCACTGGTGGGCTTTAATCAAATTACATATTAATGAATTTTTATATTTTTATGCTTATAATATATTTTAGATACAAAATATCTCCTGTAAGATATTTTGTGGAATAGATATGCCAACTTCTGTAATTATTTTTCAATGTGAAATTGATATTATCTAATTCTAATACATAGGCAAATATTTCATAATAAGTTATGATCGTACAAAAAGTGATAAATATTTTATTAAAATTTAAAATCATGATTTTTCTCACGGTGCACCTATCAATCTCGGACGGAACACCAGTGTTCGTCAGAACATAGTTTGGGAAACGCTGCACTAGACAATAAAAATATTCAAATAATACTGCGATGCCATCTCGTGGTGGAAATCAGAAATACGGGTGAAGCAAATGATTTTTTTTTTATCGTCAAAGTTAATACACTTCATGCTAGCTTAGTGTTGTTGTTTTCTCCTTTCTTTGTTAAATGTTGACTAATGGTACAATATAAAAGAAAATCGTTAAATGTTGACTGATGGTACAATATGAAAAAAAATCGTTAAATATTGACTGATGGTACAATATAAAAGAAAAAATAATAACTGTATATTTAAAGAACATCATGTTTGTATTTTGTCATTTTCTAAGTAATTAATAAGAGTACAGATCTCTGAAAAAAATATCAAATAACTGGATTAAATTAACCACACTTTTTGAACGATACTTGTTGAAACATATTATTTGTAATTTATGAAAATTTAGAACTCTTTTTTATTTAGAGAAAAATAACAACAAGCAAACAAACAAAACAATTACTCCAAACAGTTTTATCTTGGTCAGACACTAAAGATAGCCCCCAGTGGCACAGCGGTATGTCTGCGGACTTACAACGCTAGAATCCGGGTTTCGATACCCGTGGTGGGCAGAGCACAGATAGCCCATTGTGTAGCTTTGTGCTTAATTACAAACAACAACAACAAAAAAAAACTAAAAATATTCCTGTAATACTGTTATGCCATCTCGTGGTGGAAATGCAAATATTTTATTTAACTAGATTGAAATTGTTGTTTATAATGTGTGATCATACTAAAAATTGATGTAAAACTTTGCGATAAGGCTATATATTGTAACCATGTTATTTGTTTTAGTTTTCAATCATCTTTTCTTAGTGTTAACTGATATAACAACGTCTATACAGTTTAAAACGATAAAGCATATTATACAAAGATATTCACGACTTCGAGATAATATAGCCAGCAAAGCCATTTGAGACTTAATATGGCGTGTGTGTGGAAGTGGTGGTGGTGGGGGGGAGGATTTATCGTGGAGGTCTAGGACCACTGAAAGCTTGGGGGGAAGGACTTCTCGAGGAGGTCTAGGACCACTGAAAGCTTGGGGGGGAAGGACTTCTCGTGGAGGTCTAGGACCACTGAAAGTTTGAGGGGAAGGACTTCTCGTGGAGGTCTAGGACCACTGAAAGCTCTTGGAATGTTCAACATTAAAAAGATACGGTAATAAGTGGCCTGACATTCGTTTGTTCTGTAATTTTTACAGCACACACACACAGTAAACGAGTAAAACTGTTACTTTATTTGGCTTCACCAAGTTTTACTACATTAACGAAACCAAAAAAGAAAATCAAAAAATAAAAATCATTCCATGTAAACAGCTTTTGTAGGGAGGAAGTCTAAAAACTGCAGTACGAAAACTAAAATAGAATATTGTTTTTTTGATACGGAATTGACGAGTGTCGCGCATGATCAGAAATATATATCTCCAACTAAGCCTGACCGACCACTCACGGAATTAAATTTCTTCTACAACATACGCTGTTAGGAGCGGGAGAAGATTGCTAGACGCAATTAATTAAAGTCAAAACAAACGCTTTAATTTCTACTTTTACGTTAAGGGGTCGTCAGTTTTCTCCAATTTCAAGCCAACTCTCAAAAAGTTCTTCTTTGGAGACAACTCATTAAAAGTTGTTTAATGCTGAATCGGAAACACTGTATATACAGAGGTACAGAATGGATATGCAGATGAACTGCGGTAATGACGAGGAGATTATTACGTTACCACACGGCTTCTGGTTCTTAGCTGATGACGCCCTGAATTTAAAGGAGTTTTCATATTATAATAATTACCTGCATTCCCTCCTAATGAAGGACGTTAATTCCACTGGCGGAAATTGTTACACATTAGTTAGCTCAAAATGGACGCCATCAACGAATTCTAGAAATTATTATATTCCAAGAGAAGACCTCGTTCGTAATGTCTATTCCAAAGAAACACGTGAAGTGTATCTAAATGATATTAATTAAATGGAAACGCTATTTTAAACTGATATCACATATTTGTGTTTTGTACCTGAAGAATCAAGAAGCATCTGGATGATTACAGTTTAGAATTTGTGATATTAAACATAATTGTAATGTGTAATTTGTAATATTAAACATAACGATAACACGTAACTTGTAATATTAAACATAATTGTAATGTGTAATTTGTAATATTAAACATAACGATAACACGTAACTTGTAATATTAAACATAATTGTAACGTGTAATTTGTAATATTAAACATAATTGTAACGTGTAATTTGTAATATTAAACATAATTGTAACGTGTAATTTGTGATATTAAACATAACGGTAACGTGTAATTTGTAA
>NW_013669048.1:49511-53933 GCF_000517525.1 Limulus polyphemus
AATATTAAACATAATTGTAACGTGTAATTTGTAATATTAAACATAATTGTAACGTGTAATTTGTAATATTAAACATAACGGTAACGTGTAATTTGTAATATTAAACATAATGCTAACATGTAATTTTTTAATATTAAACATAATGGTAACATATAATTTGTAATATTAAACATAACGGTAACGTGTAATTTGTAATTTTAAACATAATGGTAACATGTAATTTTTTAATATTAAACATAATGGTAACATGTAATTTTTTAATATTAAACATAATTGTAACGCGTAATTTGTAATATTAAACATAACGGTAACGTGTAATTTGTAATATTAAACATAATGGTAGCAGGTAAAAGGGAGTTAGTCAATAGCACTCACCGCCAACTCAATAGTAAGATGTACCCACGAATCCAAAGTAGGTGGGTGGGTGAATTATTGCACGAGCGAGCCGAGAACTAGGAACCTTCAGATTCACAGACCGAACACGCTAATCACTAGGCCTAAAAACCTAAAGAAAATCAATTCATTTACAAAGTCTAAATAACATAAACTTATGGCCTAGTGCGAGTCACGGGGTCGAATCCTATCACCGAATATACCCGTCCTTTCATCTATGGGGCGTTATAATTAAAGGGTTAGATTAGAGTAAGTCAAAGTTGGTGGAAGGTGGTGTTGACTATCTGCTTTCCCTCTAGTCTATCACTTCTAAATTAGGGAGGGTTAGCGCAGATAGCCCTCGAATAGGTTTGCTCAAAATTCTACAAACAAATATTTATAAAAAGTTAAAGAACGTAAATTAGAAATCCGAAGATAAATTGTAAGAACCAAGTGTAAAGCTACCCAGTAATAGCTAAAGAACAAAAACTGGTAAAAAAACACACCTTCAACTTCAACAGTATGAAACGAAACCTGCAAATTTTGGTTTAAAATATTCTTGTAAAGCTACACAAGGGCTATCTACGTCCCTGATTCTGATCTGGTAGGTAGCTGGTGATAGTTACATTCCTCGAGTGTATGTAACAAATAGAAGAATATTGGGATGTGATAATTGTCGTTCTAGGGGGACCAAACACTGATGATGTTCCACAGTCACCCATGAAGAGTTAAAAGTCAGTTATACATATCTGAAGAAGAGCATTTGTCCGAAATGGCCTGTAGTGGTGGATATTAGGTCCTTTTTCGTCCTAATATATATGTTTCACGTACAGCTATATTTCCCCTTAAAATGTCTCATGTTTGGCTTGTGGCTGGTAAAAATGGTCTTGTGGCCCTTGAGGATGATGGAGAGCTTTATGTGTGGTCCTTAATGATGCTAGAGGGCTGTATGTGTGGTTCTAGAGGATGGTCGAGAGCTTTATGTGTGGTCCTTGAGGATGGTCTAGAGCTTTATGTGTGGTCCTAGAGGATGATGGAGAGCTGTATGTGTGGTCATTAATGATGCTAGAGGGCTGTATGTGTGGTTCTAGAGGATGGTTGAGAGCTTTATGTGTGGTTCTAGAGGATGGTCGAGAGCTTTATGTGTGGTCCTTGAGGATGATGGAGAGCTGTATGTGTGGTCCTAGAGGATGATGGAGAGCTGTATGTGTGGTCATTAATGATGCTAGAGGGCTGTATGTGTGGTCCTAGAGGATGGTCGAGAGATTTATGTGTGGTCCTTGAGAATGATGGAGAGCTGTATGCGTGGTCCTATAGGATGGTCGAGGGCTGTATGTGTGGTCCTAGAGGATGGTCTAGAGCTTTATGTGTGGCTCTTGAGGATGATGGAGAGCTGTATGTGTGGCCCTTGAGGATGATGGAGAGCTTTATGTGTGGTCCTTAATGATGCTAGAGAGCTGTATGTGTGGTCCTAGAGGATGATGGAGATCTTTATGTGTGGTCCTTAATGATGCTAGAGAGCTGTATGTGTGGTCCTAGAGGATGATGGAGAGCTTTATGTGTGGTCCTTAATGATGCTAGAGAGCTGTATGTGTGGTCCTAGAGGATGGTCGAGAGCTGTGTGTTCGGGTCTTGGGTATGGTTGAGAGCCGTATGCGTGGCTCAACTATTAACTTAGGTTGGTCACAACCGCTGTGAGAGGATTAGATTAATTTGGGAATTATAGACTTTTTGTTTCCTGAATTCGACATCTAGTATAAAATGTACCAAAATTTTCAGTTGCTTATATATATAAAAAAATCACAGAAAGGCGTCAAATTTATCTCAAACACTAAATAAGTGTAGACAGAGCGATGAAACATGAGCCGTGCACTACACAGGAAATAATCTTTGAACTTTGGTGTTATAAGCCCTCGAGCTTACTGCTGAGCCACTGCGGAGCAAGGAAATCCAAGTAATCTTATGGCCAACCTTTTGGCTAATCGACAGTTATCGAGTTCCAATACATATAATTTGACTGAAATATTGACCATCAAATATACTTTTTTGTTACAGCTATTTTTAACCATTTCTTTGTAGTTTCAAGCGAAACTTACCTTATCTGGCTTCAATAATTATAATAAAATAACCTAACTTCAAACAGAAAAACACCTGATGATAAAAAACAAGACGTTTATGTTATACCATGTCAATCCTGTGTGAAAGGTTATGTAGGTGAAACCGGATACCTGAAGATAAAAAACAAGGTGTTTGTATTATACAATGTCAATCCTGTGAGAAAAGTTATGCAGATGAAACCGGACACCTGAAGATAAAAAACAAGGTGTTTGTATTATACAATGTCAATCCTGTGAGAAAGGTTATGTAGGTGAAACCGGACACCTGAAGATAAAAAACAAGGTGTTTATATTATATCATGTCAATCCTGTGAGAAAAGTTATGCAGATGAAACCGGACACCTGAAGATAAAAACCTAGGTGTTTGTATTATACAATGTCAATCCTGTGAGAAAGGTTATGCAGGTGAAACGAGACACCTGAAGATAAAAAACAAGGTGTTTATATTATATCATGTCAATCCTGTGTGAAAAGTTATGTAGGCGAAACCGGAAGAAGTGTTAACACGAAAGCTTCTGAACATAAAAAGATATAAAATATGGAAACCAAAACAATGCCATTATAAAAGATTCTGGTCATCAAATTGATTGAAAATCAACAAGAGTTTTACACAAAACAGATAACTACATAAAAAGGAGAATCGTATAAAGTTGTTTAATCAAAAAACCTGCCTAAATTCAACACCTCTCAAGGTCACTTTAAACTTAGCAACTTCCTGACCTCCCGTGACCTTAAGGGAATTCCAAGAACAGGGGTCACGTAGGCCTTTGTTGACCAATATTTTCCTTCCAGAAGACAACGTGAGACTGAAGAGGATATCAGACTTCTGATTATTTGTTCTGTTTACTGTGGTTTTTTCATTAATAACAAACAATTGACTATTTTCATAAAAAAAAAACAACTTATATAAAAGTAAAATCACACAGCAGTCAAACTGATCTCGTTTGATTATACCAGTAAATTTTTTTCTTTTTAATACCAAATCTCTTTTGTTATATTCTTTTGAATGGTTTAAGTACGCACGTCATTTCCTGTTTTGAAAGTCTTCTAGTTCTCTTGAGGCTATACTCTCTTCTGTTATATTCTTTTCAATGGTTTAAGTATACACGTCATTTCCTGTTTTGAAAGTCTTCCAGTTCTCTTGAGGCTATACTCTCTTCTGTTATATTATTTTCAATGGTTTAAGTATACACGTCATTTCCTGTTTTGAAAGTCTTCTAGTTCTCTTGAGGCTATACTCTCTTCTGTTATATTATTTTCAATGGTTTAAGTATACACGTCATTTTCTGTTTTGAAAGTCTTCTAGTTCTCTTGAGGCTATACTCTCTTCTGTTATATTATTTTCAATGGTTTAAGTATACACGTCATTTCCTGTTTTGAAAGTCTTCTAGTTCTCTTGAGGCTATACTCTCTTCTTTTATATTATTTTCAATGGTTTAAGTATACACGTCATTTCCTGTTTTGAAAGTCTTCTAGTTCTCTTGAGGCTATACTCTCTTCTTGGGGAATTTCTTACTTTTTGTTTTTACTCCAAGAATGTTTACCTTCTTCAATAAGAAGCTGCAGCAAAGGAAAGAAAAATATACATTTTTTTTCACATAGGTGGCAGTAGAGATTGTTTTCATCCTCATGAAAATAATGACAAATAGTTCACTTTCTTGTGCTGAATAAATAATCCTCTTACAATTAATGACTTTCTGACCAAAAAAAACAAAGTGAGTTACATAAAGTAACCACGACTGCAACAAAGTTTTCAACTTTTGGTTTCTGGTTATTGCATCACTATAATGTGTTGTTTCATATTGATGACCAAATCAAACAATTATATATATATATATTTATCTTTGCGGAAAAGGGACGCGAACCATGAATACTTTGAAAAGTTATGGCTTCAATAGAGCTTTATAATTTTTGTTGTTAAGTACAAAGCTAC